>NW_027286069.1:107078683-107208683 GCF_022747635.1 Hetaerina americana | reverse complement strand
TCATAGTTCATCATTAGCCTTTCTCTATTATTTTCCCCCTCCATGTTTCCTTCAATTGTGGTCTTCATTAAGCTATCGTGCCTTAGGATCTGTTCAATCGATATCCCTTTTCCTCTTGCAAGTGTCCTCCATGGGCTTCTGTTTTTATAGACTCTTTGAAGTACTTCTTCATTTTTTACTCCATCTATCCACTGTAATTTCTACATTCTCCGGTATCACCACATTTTCATCGCCCCCAGTCTCCTTCTAGAGTCTGCGTTTATCCACAGAAAAGCAGACGACTCCCTATATGAAGGCATTTAAAGTATTTCATTGGTAATGAAAAATTTGAAAGGAAATAGCGTAATCATAAAAGAAAAAGCATATAAGGTCCAGGTTAGGCCTATCCTGGAATACTCGTCTACAGTATGGAACCCACATGAGGTGGGACATATTAAATAGGTAGAAAAAGTGCAACGAAAGGCAGCGAGATATGTACTAGAAAGGGACGAAACGTCAGATAGTGTAATGGAAATGTTAGGTACTCTGAAGTGGGAGAGTTTGGAGAATAGAAGAAAAAGGAGTAGGTTAGGTGCGATATACAGAATAGTTAAAAACTACGAAGCGCGGTAACATTTAAGGAAGAAGATAGAAAAACCAATTATTAAGGAAAAAATACGTCCACAGTTTTAAAATAAAAATAAGAACAAAAAAACAAATTATCAAAAATACTCTTTTTTAAACAGAAGTATTATTGAGTAGAACCAGCTGCCTGGAAGTTTGTTTGTGCCCTTTCCATTAAATTTTAGGATTTTTAAGAATAGGTGTGAAGCATCCTCTGGACAAAGGACTGCGTAATAAACTTTATTTGTCATTTATTATTATATTCTTTTATTTATTAAAAATATTGTTCTGTATGTGATATGGATGTTGTGACAAGTTGGATTTTAAGAGTGCGTGGTGTAATCACGGCGCGTGATTTTGGAAGGGTTTATGATGCAGAAAAGTGTGTAATTTTGGACGGAGTGCGATGTTGTACGGTGAGCTGCTTTGAATGGTGTGAACGTGGGACATCTGTTATGGTACATGTACGGTTGGGAATTGCGAGAATCTTTAAGTTCCATAGTTTTAAAATGCATTTAGTTTCATGTCTGTTCTTCTTGGGCATTGTAAGGGTACATAACTGGACCGTTAGCACCGAGCCATTTGCCTCATTGTAACGAAATTTAAATAATAACAATAGTAATTCTGAATGAATCTCTTCCTTACGTATATGCTAGAACCTTTTGCCGTTAGGAGTGACATCGTATGATAGAAATCTTTCTACTTAGCCATTAATTTTCTTGCTTGCTTTATCTCTCTTCCTTCTAATATTATTACCAGTGATCCCGATGCTTTGACATTGCTAAATTCCTCCTCTTGTTCCAATTTTTTTCCCCAGTCTTAATTAAGAGATTATATAGTATTCCCTACGTCGACACGCAGATCATTGGCTCAGTTTTAATCCTGTGATTATTTAGTTTGTAAGTTTTCGTCCTCTTCTGATAAGAGGCTAGCCTCCTTGTCAGATCTTCCTTCTTCTTTGCATGTATAGCTATGTCGCCTGAAAATCGCAGCATACTACTTCTACTTCTCGTGAATTGCCTTCTCTATTTACCTACTCCTTAAATAGCGAGGGCGGTTGACATCAGCCCTGCCTTACTCCATTCTTAATTTCAGTTTCTTTCCTACTTTAACCGCAACTATTCACTGCTGCCTGACTTCTATATACGCTAGGAATTGTACTTCTATATACATAGAAGAGCATGTATCAATCTCATTTCGTAGTTCATTCCAAATACGATTCCGGATCAATGAGCACTGCACTTGGTGGGCTACTCAAAAAGTGGGGTCCGTTCTTTAAAGTTGCCAGTCAGTTCACTAGTAATTTGAAACTCTTATGGATTTTTTTGATGGTGATAAACGGTGCAATTACTTGTTTCCTGCTGGAATTTTTTAAATTTAAAGTTTTATAATTTCCTTTGAAACAGTTTTTAATTGAGTGATAAATAGACTTGAATCACAAAGAAACTCGTCTCTGGCAATTACCTTTCATCTTTAATGACCGCCTTGATTTTCACGTGTGGTCGTTAAGGCACTTGGAAGAGTACTCACCTTCGCTTATCAATCAATTCTTTGATCATGTCACATCGTGTATGCGCTGGGCTCCGAAACTGTTATTATTAAGGTGCCCTTCCGATTGGCTCCTCACTCCTACGGCGCTCCCCCTGATATTGTTTACTGGGTGGAGGCTATCATGGTGCAGAAAATGTTTTAATACCAAAGTTGAGAATACAATCAAGTAATTAATGGAGCTGGAGAGCAAAAAGGGACTAATTATTATTGAATATTAATGCATTATCAAAAATTGATCAGTTAAATATAGTCTTTAATTTTATTATTTTAATTTATAATTACACGTAATTTGAAATACACATTCGCAATAATTCAGCAAAGAGTGATATATTTAATTTTTTTTTGTGGCACGAGTTTCATATGTTAGATTTTGCCTTTTCAAGCCAGGAGCAGGTACGTTCTCTTGCATTTCAACGTAATAACAGCATCACACAAGACTCAGTGTGGCTGAATATTAAAATCTCCTCTCATGCTCGGATTCCTACAATTACTAGGCCATGTGTTTGAACATAAATCTTTGAGTAAACAAGAAATTACCCGCACTGTTCTCTCGCATTCGCCTGCGAATGGCTTAGTGGGCAGTCAATTACCATGACGTGGATCGAACTCAGGATTAGGCTGATTTAAAGCTGACATCATTATAGGTTATCAAACCCTGGATTGATTATTGGCAACACTCCAAGCTATCCTCTCACTTACTGATACCTTCATTCAACCCTTTCATGTGCAGACGCCACGCACCAACTGCTTCTCGTAATTCATCCTTGGCTTTCCTCTGTAATTATTCCAATCCATCGATTTTCCCATTTAGGTCTTCAGCTAACTACTACGTGATAGAACAGTGTTATAGGGAATGAATTGTGCTAGAGTACTGGTTAGTGGTGGAGGCGACCGACAGCTGAGGTCATTTGCGCCATTAGGGATAGGTGGGTATTTCGGTGGAGGTAGGGTGCTCAGAGGGTGGAGAGAAACCCGAAGTCGGAATGAGTAAACAGCAATAACGGAAGGTACCAAAGGATCCACAGTGTAACGTCCCATCCGACGGACGGCTTGCTCCACTCGAAGTGCTCTCCATCTCGAAGGGCACCCAAGCAGGGATCGGTATACCTCTGAATAACTCTGCCACTGCCAGGATCCGAACCCGAGGCCTCGGGATGTGGAGTCAGTACAATGGCCATCGCACCTCCTCGATCCCCTTAAACTATTGCGTTTCAGGCCCCAAATAGTTGGAAGGGTATCTCTTTAGCAATGATGCTGAAAATGTATTATCAGCCCCATCGTATTAAGGTAGGAGAGATCAAGTAAATAAAATCAGAGAGATTAAATCTAGGTAAGATAAATTTAAAATATCATTTTTCCACGAAGGATAAGGGCTCAGAATGAAGGTGCCCCTCTGTGCTATGTGGGGAAAGTATTTTGAGTCAAAAGTAGTCTGGTATGTAACCACCCACTGCCACACACCCTTGTGGTGGCTTGCAGGGCACTATGTAATGATAAATAATAATAATAGTTGTTCTCTTCCCGTTGCGTTTCATAGCCATCTTCACCATTCTTCACTCACGCACTAACCGGTCTCTTCATTGGCCACTCGGGTAAAGAGAGAGGAAGATCTTCATTCAAATAACATCAAATTTCAGATTTTGGGAGAGTGAAAATTTCACAGAGCATCACCTGGGTGATCACCATCACCCAGGTGATGCCCTGCGTTTTCCCTTGGTCCACCGCCGTCGCAGTAATCAACCCGAAGGTCGATTTCGATGGGTGTGGGTTGAGCTCTCACCTCGTGCCAAGCCGTACGGCGTGTGAAAAGCCGTCGGCACTATGGGCGAAGGGTTGCTTGATTTGGGAAAAAAATTAAACTCACAGCGACCCAGCGAGAGAAAAAAATTTACACATTTATTCAGGATCGTACATTCATATCCTGCGACGTCCCCATCTATCTGATGGGCCGTCGTTTCGAAAAGTTACTCCGCCAATTGCCATCCATAAATTTCTCTTTCTCAATCTCGGTCCAATCCCCTTCCCCCGATTCCCACAACCCTCTTCCGACATCCTCCAGCCATCTCGTCCTTTTTCGCTCTCCCTCTCTTTCTCTCTCTCACTCTCTCCCTCTTTTACTCGTTCTCATTCCCTCCGCCTCCGAAAATCTCTCTCTTCTTCTCGAAGATCTCACCTGCCTCCCCTTCGTGTACCTTTGCCAATTTTACTTTTATTATTTTAAAAAAAATTATTGGCATTCGCAAGCTAACAGAACTGTCCTCTGCGTTCATACAATACGGAGTGCACCGAAAAAATAACTCGATTTAGTCAACTAAGATACCAATCAAAGGCAGATGCAGAAACAGCTCCTGACCAAAAGATACTGTTTCAAGTTGTTCATTTTATGACTAAAATATGTTGAACTTACGGTTCGAATATTTAGGAACTCGTACTTAGTAGATGATTGTGTATTCCTGTTTGGCCATTCGACAATTTAAATGATGAAGAGAGATGGTATATATGTATACGCACACATACATATATATACACGCACACAAATACATACACACATAAATAAATATATAAAACCATAAACACAGCAATTAGCCCGAATGTCGGCTTGGAAGGTAATTGTAGAGCTCACCCAGTACTAAGCCCGACGACGAGTGAAATTCACACATCAGAGTAGGGGGGACAGATCGTTTCCATGTGCTGCTTATGGTTTCCCGGGAAGGCCTGGTACGCAAAAAATCACATAGCTTGGGTGGAGCTGTTGGTGCCCAGAGACTTGCCCGGGAATCGAACCTGGGACCCTCCGATTAGTAGGCCAACGCTGTACCCCTGAACTATCACGACCCCCCTTATACGATTATACATGCACACGCGCGCGCACACACACACACAAATATATATATATATATATGTGTGTGTGTGTATTAATATATATATATATGTATATATATATATATGTGTGTGTGTGTGTGTGTGTGTGTGTGTGTGTGTGTGTGTGTGTGTGTGTGTGTGTGTGTGTGTGTGTGTGTGTGTGTGTGTGTGTGTGTGTGTGTGTGTGTGTGTGTGTGTGTGTGTGTGTGTGTGTGTGTGTGTGTGTGTGTGTGTGTGTGTGTGTGTGTGTGTGTGTGTGTGTGTGTGTGTGTGTGTGTGTGTGTGTGTGTGTGTGTGTGTGTGTGTGTGTGTGTGTGTGTGTGTGTGTGTGTGTGTGTGTGTGTGTGTGTGTGTGTGTGTGTGTGTGTGTGTGTGTGTGTGTGTGTGTGTGTGTGTGTGTGTGTGTGTGTGTGTGTGTGTGTGTGTGTGTGTGTGTGTGTGTGTGTGTGTGTGTGTGTGTGTGTGTGTGTGTGTGTGTGTGTGTGTGTGTGTGTGTGTGTGTGTGTGTGTGTGTGTGTGTGTGTGTGTGTGTGTGTGTGTGTGTGTGTGTGTGTGTGTGTGTGTGTGTGTGTGTGTGTGTGTGTGTGTGTGTGTGTGTGTGTGTGTGTGTGTGTGTGTGTGTGTGTGTGTGTGTGTGTGTGTGTGTGTGTGTGTGTGTGTGTGTGTGTGTGTGTGTGTGTGTGTGTGTGTGTGTGTGTGTGTGTGTGTGTGTGTGTGTGTGTGTGTGTGTGTGTGTGTGTGTGTGTGTGTGTGTGTGTGTGTGTGTGTGTGTGTGTGTGTGTGTGTGTGTGTGTGTGTGTGTGTGTGTGTGTGTGTGTGTGTGTGTGTGTGTGTGTGTGTGTGTGTGTGTGTGTGTGTGTGTGTGTGTGTGTGTGTGTGTGTGTGTGTGTGTGTGTGTGTGTGTGTGTGTGTGTGTGTGTGTGTGTGTGTGTGTGTGTGTGTGTGTGTGTGTGTGTGTGTGTGTGTGTGTGTGTGTGTGTGTGTGTGTGTGTGTGTGTGTGTGTGTGTGTGTGTGTGTGTGTGTGTGTGTGTGTGTGTGTGTGTGTGTGTGTGTGTGTGTGTGTGTGTGTGTGTGTGTGTGTGTGTGTGTGTGTGTGTGTGTGTGTGTGTGTGTGTGTGTGTGTGTGTGTGTGTGTGTGTGTGTGTGTGTGTGTGTGTGTGTGTGTGTGTGTGTGTGTGTGTGTGTGTGTGTGTGTGTGTGTGTGTGTGTGTGTGTGTGTGTGTGTGTGTGTGTGTGTGTGTGTGTGTGTGTGTGTGTGTGTGTGTGTGTGTGTGTGTGTGTGTGTGTGTGTGTGTGTGTGTGTGTGTGTGTGTGTGTGTGTGTGTGTGTGTGTGTGTGTGTGTGTGTGTGTGTGTGTGTGTGTGTGTGTGTGTGTGTGTGTGTGTGTGTGTGTGTGTGTGTGTGTGTGTGTGTGTGTGTGTGTGTGTGTGTGTGTGTGTGTGTGTGTGTGTGTGTGTGTGTGTGTGTGTGTGTGTGTGTGTGTGTGTGTGTGTGTGTGTGTGTGTGTGTGTGTGTGTGTGTGTGTGTGTGTGTGTGTGTGTGTGTGTGTGTGTGTGTGTGTGTGTGTGTGTGTGTGTGTGTGTGTGTGTGTGTGTGTGTGTGTGTGTGTGTGTGTGTGTGTGTGTGTGTGTGTGTGTGTGTGTGTGTGTGTGTGTGTGTGTGTGTGTGTGTGTGTGTGTGTGTGTGTGTGTGTGTGTGTGTGTGTGTGTGTGTGTGTGTGTGTGTGTGTGTGTGTGTGTGTGTGTGTGTGTGTGTGTGTGTGTGTGTGTGTGTGTGTGTGTGTGTGTGTGTGTGTGTGTGTGTGTGTGTGTGTGTGTGTGTGTGTGTGTGTGTGTGTGTGTGTGTGTGTGTGTGTGTGTGTGTGTGTGTGTGTGTGTGTGTGTGTGTGTGTGTGTGTGTGTGTGTGTGTGTGTGTGTGTGTGTGTGTGTGTGTGTGTGTGTGTGTGTGTGTGTGTGTGTGTGTGTGTGTGTGTGTGTGTGTGTGTGTGTGTGTGTGTGTGTGTGTGTGTGTGTGTGTGTGTGTGTGTGTGTGTGTGTGTGTGTGTGTGTGTGTGTGTGTGTGTGTGTGTGTGTGTGTGTGTGTGTGTGTGTGTGTGTGTGTGTGTGTGTGTGTGTGTGTGTGTGTGTGTGTGTGTGTGTGTGTGTGTGTGTGTGTGTGTGTGTGTGTGTGTGTGTGTGTGTGTGTGTGTGTGTGTGTGTGTGTGTGTGTGTGTGTGTGTGTGTGTGTGTGTGTGTGTGTGTGTGTGTGTGTGTGTGTGTGTGTGTGTGTGTGTGTGTGTGTGTGTGTGTGTGTGTGTGTGTGTGTGTGTGTGTGTGTGTGTGTGTGTGTGTGTGTGTGTGTGTGTGTGTGTGTGTGTGTGTGTGTGTGTGTGTGTGTGTGTGTGTGTGTGTGTGTGTGTGTGTGTGTGTGTGTGTGTGTGTGTGTGTGTGTGTGTGTGTGTGTGTGTGTGTGTGTGTGTGTGTGTGTGTGTGTGTGTGTGTGTGTGTGTGTGTGTGTGTGTGTGTGTGTGTGTGTGTGTGTGTGTGTGTGTGTGTGTGTGTGTGTGTGTGTGTGTGTGTGTGTGTGTGTGTGTGTGTGTGTGTGTGTGTGTGTGTGTGTGTGTGTGTGTGTGTGTGTGTGTGTGTGTGTGTGTGTGTGTGTGTGTGTGTGTGTGTGTGTGTGTGTGTGTGTGTGTGTGTGTGTGTGTGTGTGTGTGTGTGTGTGTGTGTGTGTGTGTGTGTGTGTGTGTGTGTGTGTGTGTGTGTGTGTGTGTGTGTGTGTGTGTGTGTGTGTGTGTGTGTGTGTGTGTGTGTGTGTGTGTGTGTGTGTGTGTGTGTGTGTGTGTGTGTGTGTGTGTGTGTGTGTGTGTGTGTGTGTGTGTGTGTGTGTGTGTGTGTGTGTGTGTGTGTGTGTGTGTGTGTGTGTGTGTGTGTGTGTGTGTGTGTGTGTGTGTGTGTGTGTGTGTGTGTGTGTGTGTGTGTGTGTGTGTGTGTGTGTGTGTGTGTGTGTGTGTGTGTGTGTGTGTGTGTGTGTGTGTGTGTGTGTGTGTGTGTGTGTGTGTGTGTGTGTGTGTGTGTGTGTGTGTGTGTGTGTGTGTGTGTGTGTGTGTGTGTGTGTGTGTGTGTGTGTGTGTGTGTGTGTGTGTGTGTGTGTGTGTGTGTGTGTGTGTGTGTGTGTGTGTGTGTGTGTGTGTGTGTGTGTGTGTGTGTGTGTGTGTGTGTGTGTGTGTGTGTGTGTGTGTGTGTGTGTGTGTGTGTGTGTGTGTGTGTGTGTGTGTGTGTGTGTGTGTGTGTGTGTGTGTGTGTGTGTGTGTGTGTGTGTGTGTGTGTGTGTGTGTGTGTGTGTGTGTGTGTGTGTGTGTGTGTGTGTGTGTGTGTGTGTGTGTGTGTGTGTGTGTGTGTGTGTGTGTGTGTGTGTGTGTGTGTGTGTGTGTGTGTGTGTGTGTGTGTGTGTGTGTGTGTGTGTGTGTGTGTGTGTGTGTGTGTGTGTGTGTGTGTGTGTGTGTGTGTGTGTGTGTGTGTGTGTGTGTGTGTGTGTGTGTGTGTGTGTGTGTGTGTGTGTGTGTGTGTGTGTGTGTGTGTGTGTGTGTGTGTGTGTGTGTGTGTGTGTGTGTGTGTGTGTGTGTGTGTGTGTGTGTGTGTGTGTGTGTGTGTGTGTGTGTGTGTGGGGGGGGGGTCGCGGTAGTCCAGGGGGTAGAGCGTTGGACTACTGACCGGAGGGTCCCGGGATCGATTCCCGGGCAAGGCACTCCATTCTATGAATTATTTCACTGAATATTCAAAGATTTTAATGCAACGTTCAAAATAATTGAAAGCCTTAAATAGTACTTTGAATGTAATGTACTTAAGAGTGGTGTTGGCGTCACTAATTTAAAATCCTCAATATTTGACTTACAACGAATTATGGCATACATTACACACTAGTTAATATCCATACATTTAGTTGCACTGATCAGTATTCAATTTTTTAGAGATGTTTGAAAAGAATATAACGTGTCGAAGCCAAGACCGGTGGTATGACAGTGTGGGAAAATCTACTGACGTCTGTTGTAGCATCGACAGAAGTTGAATGTTTAGAAAATAGATTCTGTGAGTCAGATTGATTTCTTGCTTTAAATGATGCCTTTTGAAAGCTGTTGGAAACACACAGAAAATTTTTGAATATCATACACATTACTCTCTCGAGATGCCCCGGTAACCGAACGCATGGTACGGTTGAAGTTCCTCTATAAGGAACCGAATTCAGCCTCAAGGAGGTGAGGTGTATGGAATGTGCGTCCGAGGTGGGCAGCTGAAGACCTGCGGCGGCGGGCCCGTTCCCGGCCGGGCGCCGGCCCTCGGACGGTCTCCTGATCTAATCTGGACTTATGGCGGATGGAAGGAGGCCCCACCTCCCGAAATCCGCCCCCCCCCACGCTCCCCATCCCGCCCACAATACGTCCCAAGAAAAAGCTCACCTCTGCAATCCCAACTTCTCATTAAATTCGAAGAAGGAGGGATTCACCGCGCTTCCGATGGCGAGCGAGATATGAATCCGGTCCAGGGGATTGGGTGGGGGGTGAGGGAGGAAAGGGGAAGGGGCTGAATTTGCATACGGAGGGGGGGTGCGATAGATGGAGGGAGAGGAAGGGAGGGGGGGGGCTGGGAAAAGAAAGAAAACCCCTTAATTCAATCCGAAGGCGGTTATTACGCACTAAATCGCATTGAGCTCTGTTCACACAGTGGTTGTAGGAAATTCTTGCCGCATATTAATAATATTACATACCGTCTCTCTACAGTTTATTTACTCAAATTAATTAACGCTTGACGAAATATATTTTTACCCTTTACATTGACATTATTCTTCATCCAAAACTCGCTGAAGTACGTGAACCTTTCTCGCTTGAATCTTTTCGTTTGAAAAGGGCAGTAATAAAAAAAATGTGACTTTGTTAACGTTCGCGAATGCACACAACATTTAAACAGATGAGCAAGATTTATTCCTTGCACCTCGGATGTATAACATAAATGGTGAATTTACATGCGGACGGAGGGGGAGGGTGATGGTCGTGAGAGGGAGAGATGGAGGGGGAGTGCGGTAAAAAAGGTAGGAAGGAGGCAGGGGAAGTCAGCCGGCCCTGAGGACACGAAGTAGGGGGGAGGTGAGCAGGGGGAGGGAAGGTTTCCTTCACCGCTCCCAAGGACGATGCCGCCGTTTGATTAAAGGGGGTGAGGGACGCGAATCCTCTTTCGGGCTCTTATTACATTACACGTGTACCCGCCATCTCTCCGGACGTTTCTCTGCTTGGCCGGGAGGAGGGGGGGAGGAAATGGCCCGCCAGGTCCGGATACACTTTCCGGGGATTCGTTCCGTGGCCCAGGGGACAGAGAGTGGCAAACCTCCGACAATCACGCGCTGCTCCGCCGCGCTCGTCTCCAGCGATATACGAAGGCGGTTCAATAAGTACCCGTGTTAGAAATGAAGAAACTATTTTTTCAAAAATGTTTTTTTATTTTTATTTTTCAACATAGTTCCCTTTTAGAAAGATACACTTCTCCCAACGTTCCGGCCATTTTTTTAACTCCTCCAAAAAATAGCATTTGTCGAACTCTCCAAAATACGCCTCTGTCTCGGCAATAACTTCCTCGTTTGAGCTAACTTTTTTTCCCGCGAGCCCTTTCTTCATGTTAGGGTACAAGAAAAAGTCGCAGGGAGCCAGATCGGGTGAATACGGGGGTGCGGCAGCAATTCATAAGGTAGTTCATGCAGTTTGGCGGTGACAACTACGGATCAGCTTGTTGTCCACCGTGAGCAATCGCGGCCCCATCGGGCCGAAAATGTTTTCATCTTATCAACAAATTATCATGTAAAATATTAATGGCCGTTCCAGTCGACACACCCACGGCCTCTGCTACTTCGCGCACTTTCATTCGTCGATCTTCGAGAATCATTGCGTGGACATTTTGAATGATTTCCTCGGTGACCACGTCTGCCGGGCGTCCTGGTGGCTCCTCATCAAAAACATATGTTCGCCCACGTTTAAATTCGTTGAACCAATATCTAACTGTGGTCATAGATAGCGAAGTGTCCCCATAAACAGCATCCAACTTTGCTTTTATCTCCTCGCATTCCTTCCCATCCAAAAAAAGTGAATTACCGAACGATACTGCTCTTTTTCTATATTAGCGAAAATCACGAAACACGTCTTACTCGAATGGCTGCCAAATACAAGCTAGCCATTAAATTCGTCTGAAATTTGTTTCACCGTCGTTTGATAGATGGCAGCAAACGATGATAACATAAACTTCCCTCTGGAACGCCCTTTGTTGTCAAACACGGGTACTTATTGAACCGCCCTCGCATATTTGGGATGTTGTAGTCCAGGAGTAGAGCGTGGAGTTCTGACCGAAGGGCCCGGGTTTTATTCCCTGGCGCGTTTATGGGCACCCTCAGCTTCTCTATGGATGATTTTTGGTTAACTGCACTTCCTGAGAAACCATAGGTGGCGCAGCCAAAGGATAAGGACCCCATAAACTGGTGTATGAATTTCAACAGCCCTTTAGTTGAACCCTAACATTGTCTAACAAACTGACCTTAGGGTTGATAGCTCTATTTATAGCTTACACACATACACAAATATACACGTGTGTGTATAATATATATATATTTTTTCTAGTTTTTCCTCTCCTATTTTAATGCTTAGCTTAGTCTTTTTCTTTATCGTCATCCCATATCTATCATATTGAATTTCCAATTCACTCAGCAATGCTTGCAACCCCTTAGCTGACTGACAAACTAAAGCTTGGTCATCAGCAACCCTAACTGATTTTACGAATTCCCTACCCTTTTTCATTCCTACCACCTGTTCTTCCCATGCATCTTTAAACATTTCCTCCACATATACGAGCATCACAAGTGTTAATGGACAACCCTACCTTAAACCTCTTCCTTACACTGCCAATCCGGACTCCCCGTTCCCATTTCGCACCTGAGCAGTCTGAGACATGTACAGGTTGCGGATTAGCCTCCTTTCCCTCCAATCTATTCCTATTTTCTGCAGAATACTCATTAGTTTTCCCTAATTCACTCTATCAAACGCTTTTTCGAAATCTGCGAAACAGGCAAATACCTCCTGGTTGTATTCTATACTCATCTCGATTAATAATTTCATTACTGCAATGGCATCACGCGTACCTCTCCTCTTCCTAAACCCAAACTGATCAACCCCGAAGTAATCATTTGCCCTACTCTCTATGCTTTTGTTAAGATCCTGAGAACAGCTTTAGCTGCGTAGGATATCAAACTTGTTGAATGTTATCCACCCCCACGGCCTTATTTAGTTTCATCTCCCTTAATGCCCTTTCTATCTCATTGTCTAGTATGCCTGGACCTAAGCTATCTTCCTCTACGTCATGTTCCTTTTCTAAGTCTAACTTTGTTGGTCCAAGTTCTTTACTATACAGTTCTTCTATATATTCCTTCCATCTATCTTGGATCTTTCCTGTGTCAACTATTACCTTACCCGCCTTAACACTGACTGTTAGTATAGATCTTCCTTTCTAACTTCCCGATAAAGATTTAACTTTGCTGTACAGCGCACCAATTTCACCCTGCCCCTGCGAGCTTTCCATATCTTCACACTGCGTCTTCCACCATACTTCTTTTGCTTTTTTTGTTGCCCGCCTCAATTTATTGTTTAACTCTTTGTACTTCATTTTGCCTAAATCTGTGTTTACATTCCTCCATTTTCTCCTCTCCTCCACCATTGTAATCATCTCATCCGTGATCTATGGTCACTTTCCTAGTCCTTTTCGTGTTAAGGGTTCCGATAGTGTTTTTTTTGCGGCTTTCGATAACCCTTTCTTGATACTTTTCCAGTTTTCTTCGATAGTACTTAGCTCTTTACCATTGTCCATGATTTCCTTTACAGCCTGTTGGTACTCCTTCCTTTTCAAACCATTTAATGCTTCTACATTCCATTTTCTAACCCGCCGCCCCTGCCTTATCTCTTTGAAACGGACCCTACATTTCATAACAACTAAATTGTGGTCAGAGTCCGCATCCGCTCCCTTTCGAAATCTGCCGAACAGGCAAATGCGTCCTGATTGTATTCTATATTCTTCTCGATTAGTTAACTCATTACTGCAATGACATTACGCGTACCTCTCCCCTTCTTCAACGCTAACTGATCATCCTCTAAATAATCATTTGCCCTACTCTCTATCCTGTATGTTCATTGCCTTACTCTATATTCTATATAATTCAAGTCCCGGTCAAGGAAATATTTTACCGCTTGTGATCTGCTCGATTCCGCCTCTCCCACCACTCCTGTTTGTCTTTTATGTGTGTTCCAATCCCTTTTCCTTATATTTATATCCAGTTGAATGAATATTTGTCCGCTATTTTTCGGGTTTTCGTGTTTGAATGTGAGCGCATGTGTACAAACATGCATATACATACACTAACGGCATCGCTGGACCAATTCATACGCACAGCCGTAACTGTATTTAATCCGTGTTATAGGCCTTTTTGATATAATGGGCAGTTTGTTATTATCACTGTGTGGTGTTTCAGTACGTGATTTTGCAGAAGCTTTGGGAAAAAGTGTTTTGATTTTGCCATGCATAATGAACAGTAATTTTGTAAAAATGAACTAATGCCCTTTAAATTTAGCTCCTAAAAAAATATTTCTAGACGACCTATTTTGGCAGTAGCAGTTAAGTGAAACATTGTTCACATTTGAAGTAACAATTAAATTTGTGGTTATTAGAGTCAAATCCGTCGAGATATATTATAGTTTATGCACACAGTTACGGGAAAACCTGAAAAAATGGCTCTGGAATATTATGTGAATACGTATATAGTAATTAGTATCTCAAGCAGGAGTTAATTAAGAGTAAACGTCCATGGATGTGCCCATCGACCAAAGTCGTCGCTAGTTTTGAACGAGGTGGCTGTAGAACTCGTGCCATTGAGCGTTAGTATTGTTCAAGGGCACTTGAATCACTATGGGGATTCGACACACTAATGCTATCAGGGGGCAAGTCTGTGAAGAGGTGTTGTTGTGTGGTGTTGATACTGTTTCGTTCCCAGTTCCGATCTGGCCCCTGAGACAAGCGTTTCGCACAGTGCTTCTCCTGGCGTGTCAATGCGGATTGCTTTCTTACACCTATTCCATGTGAAGACATATAGTATTCACGACCACCACCCAATAAACTCTCGGTTTGAGTCGTAATGCTACACCAACTATGCCGCGAGGAGTGTGAGAGGCACGCATCGAGGTAAGGGAGATCACTCACGCCTTCCTAGAGCCATTAGCTTTTCGCATGCCACGTTTATCTGGTAACCGAGAAATAAAACATATTGGGTGAATTTTGGGGATTTTCAGAGGGGTCAAACCGTATTTTGAACCCAGCGGCTCACCCTCCCGCCAGAGGCCCGACCCTACCGCGAAGAGTATCAGCTTGCATAGCAATGCCCGCTGCCTAATTTGAGTGTTTCTAGCATCACGCTAATGATTTCACGCCCATTTGCAATTCTCTTTTTTCTCACATCCTTCATAATTTTTTCTCACGAAGCACCCAGTCGCCGTCCATCTTTCTCTCCTCTCTGCGTCTGTTCTCGCCTTCCTCCCCGCCCCAGAATTCCTTCCCACCTTTTTACGTATGCACGCTCCTCGCGGATTCATTCTGTCTCACGGTGCGCGCGTCCAATCCGTCTTTTTTTTCTCCTGGATCGTGATCCCCGGCGCGCTCTCTCTCTCTCTTTCTCGCTCCTTCCCACTGCCCTTTTCCCCCCCTCCCCCGACTCCCGCCGCACTCTTTTTTGAGCGCCCCCGCAGACATCCACCCACCCAACCACCCACCAACCCACCCGCCCGCCCGCCCGCATGGCGAAGTCTTTCCCACGAATCGAACGACTCCCAGAAAACGATTTTTTTCCCCGGTGGAAGGGGGATCGGAATGGTCCCTCCGGGCGACCGGTGATCATTCTGCTCTCTGATTCTCCTCCATCGTCGTGGGCCCGGGTTCGATGGAGACCTCGCCGAAAGGGCTCATTTGCTCTCCGGTAGGTGAAGAATCGTCTTGAACGAACACAAAGCATCGTCATCACGGGTCATTGATTCGAAGATTGGTTTGCGATGATTCCTCAACCTCCTCCTTTTCCCAGACAACTCTTCCTCTCTTCGCAGTTACTTGGGCTGCCCTCTCCTGTTTCTTGAAGTATCCATCCTGGTCCTTCCAGTGGATTTATTTCTTTGTTGCCAATAGGGAAACAGTCATGTTTCGGCCTTTTGCATCGGACAATACGGGATAGCAACTGCAGGGTTATAGACAGCAAAAATTTCACTGGCCACCCTCAGCGTCTAGGGAACAATTAGTTCTACTCACTTGCATGATCTTCCACTAACCTCGTGTTTTGTTGTCGAAGCCCTTTCTTCCCGAATGACCTCATTAGTGTTCTTTTCATCTGTTTTTAAGTTTCCCCTTCAGTCCCTCGTCCCTCTCCGCGGGGGGACCCGCCCGCTACCTGCAACTTGGGGTCGCATTCCCGGCCTTTCATAGTCTCCTTGGAGAGGAGATCGTTTTGTGTTGCATGTTCATGTGGTGGTGGAGTTTCGCTTGTTATGCCCTGGCTTGCACGTTGTTGAATGGCTTTCGTACTACATCCTGGGGTGCAGTTGCTTGTTGGTTTATGGCATATGGGTTTGCATGAGTGTTGGATGAGGGGATTTTTGCATGAGTGTGTGCGCCGCCGTGTGTGTAGTTTTCCATGTTGTTTATTTTGCATGTGGTATTGTTCCTTTTTACGGGTGGTGACCTAACACCCCCTGCCACACGCCCTTGCGGCGGCTTGCGGGGTATTATGTAGATGTAGATTATGAACATACATTAATATCAATTACAACCACAAACATCCAAACCCTAGGTGAAGGAAAACCCACCTAGACGGGAATCGAACCTGCGACCTCTGAGTTGCCCAAAACTGGTTTGGTGTAATCTTTCTGGTCAAGTAAATGGTAAATAATAGTTCCTCATTAGTCTCCAATTTATTTCCATCTCCTAAATGACATCTATGGACTTCTCACGCAATCCTCCACACTCTCTTTCTTTTGCCCATCGGTGAAACCATTTTAATTTCATCATTTTCTGCAGCTCAAAGACTCAAACGCTATTTATGAACTCCTAGCGAAGGTATTAATCGGATGGCTTGATTTGCGACTTCGAGAAAATCAGCTCAAGCTGCGTGGGGGACAGGGGGACAGATGTCACACAACAAGGCGCTGGCCCTCGGCAACATACAGATGTGGATCGCCAGGGTGGACTAAAGGGAGATGGAATATCGGACGAATGTATTCAAGAATTCTTTTTTGTCCTCTTGATTAATAAGCGACATCACGCAAGGAGCGAAAAACCATGACAACTGACACACCTCTCCGCCTCATGGACTTCTCTTCGGCTATTAATTTCTCGGTCAAAGAACAACATAGTTAGCATCGTTGGCGAAACGTCTTACGTTCTCATTTTTTTTAACTGAGACCATTTGGATTCACAAAGAATGGTAGTTACCACCAACGCTTTTCTGGAAAAAAATATGACGATCAAACATTAACTAAAATACGGAGAAAAAAGGAGCTCGTTTCTCTCAGCCTTGTCGTGAGCGAACAGACATCGCCGCAGTATTGCTGGATGATCTGCTTTGTGAACTTGAACGCAGAAAAATGCTATGGTAATTAGAAGAAAACTGGGTAAATGTGATGAAAAGGTTAAAGAGAAATGTTGTCTTTTGCTGGCTATGCCTCATTTAGAATATGCTTAAAGTAAATGGTATCCTTAGGAAGTTGGATTGATTGCCGAATTGGATCGCGTGCAGCGTAGAGGAGCTAGATTTGTGATACGTTGTTTTAATAAACTTAGTAGCGTATCCAAAATATTGGAGAAGCTAGGCTGGGAATCACTCACGGTGCGAAGATTAAATTATAGATCACATCTCTTGCATAAATTGGATATCTCTTTAGCAATGATGTTGAGACTGTATTATTGCCCCCATCGTACTAAGGTACATCTACATCTACATCTACATAATACCCCGCAAGCCGCCGCAAGGGCGTGTGGCGGGGGGTGTTAGGTCACCAACCGTAAAAAAGAAAAATACCACATGCAAAAAAACAACACGGAAAATTACACCCACAGCAGCGCACACACTCATGCAAAAATCCCTTCATCCAATACTCATGCAAACACATATACCGCAAAACAACTAAAAAACTGAACCCCTGATGCAGCACGAAAGACATCCTACAACACGGAAGCCAGGACACAACAAGCAAGAAATTGAAACATCACTACCACATGAAAATGCACCACGAAACACTCTACCCCCAAAGAGTCTGTAAAAGGCGACCCAACGTTGCAGGTAGCAGGAATTTGCCCCTGCGGAGAGGGACGAGGGATTGAAAGGGAAACTTAAAAACAGATGAACAGAACATGAATGAGGTCATTCGGAAAGAATGGGTTATTATAGCAAAACACATAAGGTTAGTGGAAGAGCATGCATTTAAATACAACTAATTATTTTTTAGACGCTGAGGGTGGCAAGTGGAATTTTTGTGATCTATAACCCTGCAGTTGCTATCCCGTATTGTCCGTGGGAAGAAGGAGTCCTTGAGTCGGCTAGTTCTGGCATCTATTTCCCGAATTTTATATGCATGATCCAAGCGACTAATGTATGTAGGAGTACGAATAATTTGCGAGACCTCGGTGCTGAAACATGCGGATCTAAATTTATTTAATAATTTCAATCTTGCATTGAATCGTCTCTCAGCCAATGATTCCCACCCCAAATCCATGAGCATTTCGGTGACGCTTTGCGTTTTATCGTAGGAATTTTTTACAAAACGGGCTGCCCGGCGTTGAACTTTCTCAATTTCCCGAATGAGACCTTTTTCACTCGGATCCCACACGCTGCATGCGTATTCTAAATGAGGCCTTACAAGAGCGTGGTAACAACGTTCCTTGACCTTCGAGTCACTTTTTCCGACAACACGTCGAATGAATCCCAATTTTTTATATGCTTGACCGCAGACTTTACGTATGTGAGTCCCCCAAGTTAAGTCTTTTGTGAATGTGACACCTAGGTATTTTACCGTATCAACTACTGCTAGGTCACCTCCAGCTAATTTGTAAGCAAATCCCGTTGATCTTTCAAAGAAATTTACCACTGAACATTTATTATAATTTAGAGTCGATCCCCAGTTAGAACACCATTTAGTAATGCAATCTAAATCCTGCTCTAGAATAAAACGATCCTCATCCCCAGATATCTCCCGATAGATCACCGTGTCATCCGCGAACATCCTAATTTTACTTTTCACTTCGCGGTTCAAATCGTTAACAAAAATCAAGAAAAGCAACGGCCCGATCACACTTCCCTGAGGTACCCCCGACGTGACTCGAACGCTGTCGGAACTAGCGCCATCAAGGACTACCCTCTGTTCCCGCTCCGAAAGAAAATCTTTAACCCAACATATGGCGCCCTTATTTATACCCGCGACCTTTAATTTATGAATGAGTTTACCATGTGGGACCTTATCAAATGCCTTTTGAAAATCTAAGAAGATGGCATCCACTTGCCTACCTCTCTCACCCGATAAAAGTAAATCATGTGTAAATAATCCTAATTGGGTCTCGCAGGAGCGGGTTTTCCTGAATCCGTGTTGATTGTCACTTAAAAAGTTAATATTGTCAAGGTGTCTCATTATTGAACTGACAATTATGTGCTCTAAGATTTTGCAACAGATAGAAGTGAGAGATATAGGTCTGTAATTACTAGCCATAAACACAGTAATCAACAGAAGGTCGGTTTGGTAGGTGATGGCAGAGTTCACCCAGTACTAAGCCCTATATGGCGTGTAAAATTCAAACATCAGGGTAGGGGGGCCAGTTCCTTTCCCTGTGTCGGTCATGGTTCCCCAGGAAGATCTGGTACCCGAAAAATCACTTTAGCTTGGGTGGAGCTGCAGGTGCACAGAGTGCCTTGCCCGGGAATCGAACCCGGGACCCTCCGGTCAGCAGTCCAACGCTCTACCCACTGGACTACCGCGACCCGTGGGTAGACTAGATCATTACAATTAAATCAGATATATTAATTGTAGAACAGATAGGTTTACATTTAAGGTGTTTATTTCTTCCACGAACGATAAGGGATAAGAATAACGTTTGTCCGACCGCGGTAGAGGTAGAAATATTCAAGTCAAAATTATTCTGGTGTGCATTCATCCATATTAAAAACTGAAAAAAAATCAGTACATTTTTTTAAGCTATTAGATAAATACAAACATTTCGAGTTTTGAACTATGACACAGAGAGAATAATTTCAATCCAGTAGTGCATCGGTCATTATGCCCTCAAAAATAAATTAAGAAATATTGTCTGCCGGGAGCCACGATGGAAGGAATTTATTTTCCCCTCCCACAATTCGTACTCAATAGCAAATATAACCTAAGACAAATCAAACTACTTAAAAATAAAAGGTTTCTAATGCCCTCGAACGATAAAATCATCAATTGCCCTGTAGCCGTTGACTTGCCTCCTTGCAAAAGTAACGGCTGGGTGGGAATGATGAAGACTCAGCGCTTAGCTATGGTAATTATTTATTTAGTATAGTCCGAAAACAGCACTTCATAGGCCTTGGAATCAGGCTATCAATAAAGATATCAATCAACACTATGACAAATACCCGAGCCCTACGAGGTCACGTAGGGCTCGGCTGTTTGGGCGGGAATCGAACCCTCCGTGGTGGGTTTTTTCCAACCGACCCTTGAAGTTGGCAAACGAGGACGTTACCCCACCGCCACCGGGTCCGACCAATTAATGTTATACCGCGTTAGCTTTGAAATACTCAAGATTTTGTTTTTTGTTTGTTTGATTGTTAAAGTATTTTAATTAATGTGTACCGTCATCTTGAGCGCCCAAACGAACATTTCTTATAGTGATGTGACATTTTTGGTTCGTTCATAGCGATTTTTCATTAAGGTTTTCTCAGTGTAAAGTTTGGTTCTGGGATCTGAAAGTGTCTGGGCTCCCAAACGTTCCTCTTCGCACTCACGCTCACATCATGACCGGGTGTGCCGTCTCCTCGTGGGCGGGGGATTTCTCATCGTGGCGTCAGTCATACCGGCGTGGTCCTAGAATGCGCGGATATGATTGGCCGTGCAAAAATGTTTGAAGGAATTCCGACGTATTCAAACCCAAGCGCAATCTTGTCTCCCCGCCACACACACACTTAATCCCATGAGTTGAGATCACGCCCGAGTGCTTCGCATAATTGGTTTTGGTACGGAAGAAACTTCGCTGAATTTTCGCTCTTGGTGATTGGTTTCTTGGTCAGATTGATCCCTCAAGTACGCCTGTCTTCCAATAGTTTAAATGTTTCTTGGTGTAAACATTTTCTGAAAGATTCTTTCACTTAAAATTTTCTTCCGAAACAGCTAAAGATCAAATGTGGATCTTTGATGTTTTAGTGTTGAGTAAGAAGAGATATTGTTAGAGGTTGTGAAATCAATCGTGGCAGTATAATTAATAGCGGAGGGAAAGTGCTTAATGGCTGCCAAATTCTTATCGAACCGCCATCATTGACGTAGTCACGCATGAATGCTTCCAAGATTCAGATCTTCAATTCAGTGTTCACGAAATGCAATTTGAAATTCAAGAAGAAAGGGAATAATGTTGCAAACGTTGAATTAAAGAGGATTGAACCAGGTTGTGCGGCTGTATCGCCCCACCACCTTATTTTGGGTCAGGGGACATTTGTAGGGGACTGGAGCTTGAGTGAGCTACACGTACGGTTCTACTCTCAGGATGCATTCATGGTACTCAAGGCTGGAATATTTATACCGATGAAAAGGTAGAAAACTTCTATTATTTCTCTAGGATACCCTTTCAGGTTCTAATTGATTGGATTTTTCAATGATGGGCAATGGAACAGAGGGAATTCAGATTAATATTAAACAAGATCCAGAGCCGTATCCTAATAAATATCCCTATCATCATTAGGTAGAAGAATACATTTGTGAGAGTCCTTAGGTATAAATGCGTAGATTCAGGTATTGCGCTGAGGTAAGCGAATACTATAGATTTTTAAATTATCACATGATTTAACTGTATAATGATTTACCACAGCCATAATTTTCGGTATTACTTGGTCACATTCAGGTGAATAATGGGAAAAAGTGCCACACATCCAACCTACGTGGCGGTTTCAACAAAAATTGGCCAAAACTTGGTCGAAACTATGGTCGTGATAAATCTTTATTTAGTGGAGTAATGTTATTAATTTTTAAAATTTCATTTACCTATGTATATACCCTGGAAGCTACCCCTAGGGTGTGTGGCGGGGGAAATTACGTACCAGAATAACTTTTACCCGAACATGGTCCTATCGCGGTTGGACAAAATTATTATGAACCCTCATCGTTCGCGGAAAAAATTACATCTTAAATCTATCTGTTCTACACTTAATCTCTATAATTTTATTAGAATGATCTCTTCTACCGTGGTACGATGGGTGTAATAATACATTTTCAACACGCCAAAGAGACGACCTTACAAGTTATGCAACAACTTCAATCTGTAATTTAACCTTCGCTTCGAGAGTGATTCCCAGCCTAGCTATTCTAATATTTTGGATACGCTACTAAGTTTACCATAACAACGTTTTACAAATCTAGCTCCTCTACGCTGCACGCGATCCAATTCGTCAATCAATCCAACTTCCTGAGGATCCCATACACTTGCAGCATATTTTAACTGAGGCCTAACCAACGGCAGATAACATTTCTCTTTGACCTTATCATCTCATTGACAAAGTACTCTTCTAATAAATCCTAATTTTTTCTAGCTTGCCCACCTGTTCCCCGTGTGAGCTTTATCCAGGAGAGAACGTGATTGAGGGTAACGCCTAGGTATTTAATTGAGTCTACACATTCCATTTCGGTGTTCTCAGTACAGTATGCGTTCGGGTTGGAATCGCTCTTTTTCCAAAACTTCCTCAGAACGCACTTTTTTAAGTTTATTTCTAATTGACAAGTGTCGCACCGGCGTTGTATAGCATTAAGGCCATCTGACGAAGCCGGTGTGTCCTCAGGATCACGGATATTTTGTGAACCTGCACCGTCGGTAAATAAACGTATCTTACTAGCTACTACGAAGGCAATGTCGTTGACGTAAAGTAGAAATAAAAGAGGTCCGATAAAACTTCCCTGAGGAACACCTGAAGTAACTTCTGCTGCATTTGAGCTAACTACATCTATCATTACTCATTGCACCCGACCATTCAGAAAGTCTTTAATCATATCCCGGATATTTTTATCCATGCCATATACTTTGCGAGTAGTTTACTATGACGTACTTTGCCGCAGGCTTTCTTAAAATCCAGAAAAATCGCGTCCACTGGAACATTGCTATCTCCCGAAATAAGAATATCATGAACAAAAAGCACAAGGATTAGGATCTACCTTTTCGCAGGATCTACCTTTTCGGTAACCGTGCTGATTTTTCATTAATAACTTCTGATTATCGAGGTGTCTCACGATCGAACTAGCAACCAAATGTTCCAGAACCTTGCACGAAATGGATGTTAGGGAAACAGGGCTAAAATTACTCGGTTCCTCCTTGTCTCTATTTTTAAATATCTTTTTTTTGTTAGCCGTTTTCCAATCTCTTGGAACCTTTTGATCTACCAGCGACTTCTTAAATATTATTTCTAGATACGGCGCAATTTCCGAAGCCAGATCCTTAAATATACGAGCGGATATTTCATCGGTCCCGGGGGATTTATTAGATATTAAATACTTTTCAGCGAACGTTCTATTTCATTATATGAGATTTCAATTTTGGCAAACGGTTGACCAGCACGATTTCAGAAGCTATCGGAGGTATTTGGTGGGATATTGGTGAAAAAAATGTTGTTATTATACAAGCTATCATCCTTATGTAAGAAAGGAAAGGATGGATTTGAAACGATGATCCTTTTTCAATTAAATTTACTGTGGAACTTTTGTTCTACATAAACCTTCAACTGCTGTTTCTCATTAGAGACATGCCAAATTGAACTTACTGCGATAAGTAGGGTTCCATCCAAGAAAAAAGTTGATGCGGGAATTTAAAAATTGTCGAAAATAGCTTCTCTGATCCAGGGAGTTGGTTCCTAAGAAATCTGCCATGTAACTAAAATAAAGCGTCGCACGATTCCTATCCGGCTTGTGAAGAGACTAACGATAGTTACGAAAGTGTCTATCTTAAGGTTTGACGTGGGAGTTGACGAGGAATGAGCCCATACTACATTGAGGACACCGGCCCTGCCACACACCCAAACGCCTTGTAGGGCAGATGCCGGGTAGATTTAGATCGAACTAGAGAGAGATAAGAGGATGGGAGGAATAGGTTCAAGGATTCGTCACTTTCCTCTTGCACAAGTCGCCACCGTAACACTCGGAGAACGGAACACTGACCAACTAACACACTTCTCATCCTATTGAACATCTTCCCAACGTCTCATCATTTATTCGTGACAGAACATTTCTCGATAGCTCAATTCAATACCATCTACTTTATACGATGGAAGACTAGAAAGTAATTTACGTTTTGGTCTAGCGTGGCGGTGGGTAGAGCTAGAGAAACCATATTGGTGTCTTAACGTCCCCACGCTAGACTTTCTTCACGGCCCTCGTACCTTACGCCTCGATCTCCTTTCCAATTATGCCACTTTCTCGGGGCACCATGTGGATGTAATCGTATACAATGGGATTATCGCAAAATCTAATCAATTCTCCTCATCGCTAGACGGCACCAATTGGCGAAGTTGTTGGACCAAGCGTGAATGACGGCACACTGGTTTGTGTGTGATAATCCTGCTTGGAAGCGATGAAACGCAGAAAGGATGAAACATTCTCCGAATATTGGTATGAACATTAAATCCTTGTTGTCGGAGACACATATGAAATGAATATTATTGTATATTTGTAAAACTATATTAATATGTTTTTTGGGTGAGATGGTAAATGATCAACAAGTAAATCACATTCAGGAACGGTAAACTAGGTTAATACGGTGACGTGTGTTGACAAAGGGTTCGTAAAGTTTGGTTGATGAGTCTTCCACACTCACGCAACACACCGCATGTAAGCCGTCGGAAGGGCGTGTGGTGGGGCGTGGTCGGCAATAGCCACACCTGCGCAACTATTGGTTCATGCATATATTTGAATATACAGTAAAAAACATTCGTACGCATCCATGTACGTGCATGCATCATGGATTAATTGATAAATAATTACATTTTTATCTTGAAATAAATATATTTGGGTGTTTTGGTTCGATTTTGATCCTTCACGTCTTCTCTCTTATCGTAACAAGTTTTTACAAATCTGTCGAATTTTCTCTGAAAATTTTCCTGAATAAATGTTTTACCTATTTTTTAAAAATTCTACCTCTGCCAGTACTGCTATTGTTTTTTTAAGGCGATTACTTTTGTAAATATTTCTAGCAATTTCCCAAAATCATTAATTTCTAATTGAGACTCTTTTAAAGCGGGTGGGTCGTGTGATAGGAGAATTTTGAATTGCCAACGCCCGGGAGCTGTAATTTCGACGCAGATCGCAAGAGGGGCAGTGGGGAATCACATTGGCGTGTTAGGAGGAGGGTGAATATGAAAGGGTCGCTAAGCGAGAGAGTGAGTGTGGAAACATGAGCGCGCAACCTTAATCGCTTTGAGAAAGCCGTCGATCACGTGCATCCTCTGCTTCTACGTGATTCCAGGAGTGGAATAATTGATACCTCGATCCATCACTTAGCAGTCGACGCGCAAGCGTTTATTTTAGTGGGTCATGTGACCGACTGGTTAATAGCTCCGTGAAGTCAACCGCCTTTGCATTGTATAGTATCAGTCGGAAAGGAAGCCGAGGTAGCAATCGCTCCCGATTAGCCCGAGATGATCCCCACACACATATATTTTCACCCATGCACTGGACGTATGCCTAGCACCAAATATTAATTCAGGTATATTTTGATACAATGAATGGTTGAGGCCTTAACTTCGTAGAATTCCATTTTTAACTTAGGAAAAATAATATTATCTTTGCTTTCTACAGAATAGACTTTATCCGTCGACTAGTTTCGTTTACACTGTAACATCATCAGGACTAGAATAAAGTCTATTCTGTAGAAAGCAAAGATAATATTATTTTTCCTGAGCTATATTTTGATACATCAACAGGCTAAAATGATAATAGAAAAACAATAACTCGTCCTCCCTTCAGAGATGGATATTGGAATCGCCATTATACTCTGCGTCAAATAACAGCAATACGATTTGGAGGAATTACGATACCAAATCGTGTTTAGTAAATTTGATGTTTGGAAAAATAAATCCATTGCATGGACTAATGGTAAAAGTATCAAAGGTACCAGAGACAAAGAATTCCGAAACTCTGGTAAACTTTTCGATCCATTTCTTACGTTTTCGTAGATTTCATACGTTTTGATAATAACTATTACCCCCATGGTGTTACGATAGGTGAAATCTTGTCAATAAAATTAAAGAGATATTAAGTGTAGAGCAGATAGATATAAGATGTCATTTTTTTCCACGAACAATCAGGGATCAGAATAATATTCTAAAATACTTCCTACCAAACATCTCCTCTCCTCCCACAAAATGCCTAGTAATTCCCTTTCCGTCCTTTTTCCATCCTTCTCCTGACCCACATGTCAAAAGCCTCCAATCTGCGTTTATCATCGTTCTTCAGTGACCATATATCTGCGCCGTACGCTTCATATCAAAGTTTTAACAAGCCTTTTCTTAACATCCTTATTTAACGTCCCAGTCATTGATGCCTTCCTCCTTGTGGAAGTTTCTTTGCCTAACGCAATTCTTCTCTTTATGCCCCAACTACTTTGACCATTTTGGTCCATAATACTTCCGGGTTAGGTTCCACCTGCTCCTCCTTTTCCATTTTTTGTGCGTAAATATTTCACATTTTCAATGCATACAATTCTCACCATTGAGGTTCATTTAAACTACAGTTTAGTAAATTTGTTATCAAATAAGGAACGTTCTGATGCTGTAATAATTTTCATATTTTCAAATTTTTAAGTTTAAAAGACATTTTTGGGGGCATGATATCAATATTTAAAGGATCATCGATTCTTTGAGTTATTCTTTCAATGAAAATAATCCCTATAATTTTGAATAGTCAAGATAATAACCGAAAACATAATCTGTGGTAGTGAACATTGCGCAAAATTTTGTGTTGAATTCGTTTAAATCTCTTTGACTTCTCTTAAAATCTTCATTCAAGATTTACGTGCGGAATCTCTCGACCTTTTAATTCGTCTGTCCGCCACCCGGAACGGCAACAATACGTGTCATGAATCCCAGTTTCGCGCAAGGCTTCGTGGTTAGTAAGCATCATGGATACACTGCATTTCGTCAATTGTTGCATAAAACACTGGGCCCAACGAAGTTCTGTCTCAAATGAGTGCCCTTCATCAAGATGAACGCGTGGAAGTAATTCTCATTCTGTCATTCCCGGGTGAAACACTACGACTACCAAAAAAATATTTGCTGTAATGTTTCGTGATCTGGGTAAAGCAACTGTGGAACACACTTTTCCCGCATTTTTTAGTCATCAGCTGTGTTTCGCCTGTCTGTTAAAGTGAGGCTTAGGACGGTTCCCATCAAAACTAAAGTTAATTAAGCTTCGCGAGGGATTATTCCTCTTGTTCTATGTTATTTCTCCGTAGGTTCTGCACACTTTCCATTTGTCTTCATCCCGATCAAATGCCTATTCTCTTATTTCTTTTTCCACGCTTTGATAACATTCCCCCTTGTATTACGACTCATAAGACTTCTTATTGAACTCAATATTGCAGCCTTAATTCAAATATATCATTAGAACTCAATAAATACTTTTCAAGTAAAGAAAATGGAATTGGCGTTCACGTGTCTTATTGATTTGCAGTCGCATATAAACGTTTTTGCGTTTATCAATGAGAAAACATAAAGGGCACATCGCTTAAATCCGGATAAATTTCAATTTGAATTTCCCGCCATATCGTAGTTCCTCTGGAGGTCACGATTAACGTTCTCGAGAGCTATATGCATCTAGTAGACAGTCATAACCTCAAAATGGCCGAGATGTTACGTACAAGTGCGGAGTACTATCGAAGAGTCGCTATTCTTGAAAGTGCTTCTGCTGGATGTTATATTTCGAATAATAGTTCCATTCTTCGGGTACCCCAGATCAATTGTTTACGATGTTGTGGCTAAGTACTCGTATAATGCTTCGGAGTGGTGTAGGGAAGGCTCCGCTAACCCGGCGAGGTGAAATCTCATTCGAGGAAACGTGTGCTTGTCCGGATTTAAGCGTCGCACCCTGAAGTTCATACACCACAGTAATTGCAGTCAAAATCTGCGAAAAGTTATATAAAATAAAACAGGAAAAATTATCAAAGTATTTTAATTTTTTTAAACATTTCAAGCTCTAATTTATACCATTATGAATGTATTTCCTGTTTTTTGGTAATAACTACTTCAAAATGGCAGTTTTCAGAGAAACATGTTGTACTATTTAGGATTTAACGAATTATTTCAGAAGGAAATTTCTTAAAGAGGTTAAATACAGTTTTGAAAGCAATTGGCTGAGTATTGCTTCTTTTTTTCCGCCCACCGCACTTCTTTCTACCTTCGTGCCATTCGAGCCCTCCGATTGATATGCATTATTTTCTCACGGGCATCAATTCCCATTTTCGAAAATCTTTTGCGTTGTTTTTGCTGAACTTGTTTCACTGCATGACGTGCGCGCTCCAGATTTATGCATGCTTTGACGAACCGTGCCCTCTTTTCCTGGCTCGCGTTTGCTTTCTTTCCTCTGCGCTTAAACTCCGTGAGAACCAGTCCTCATTGGTTGTTCCAGAGGTTGAACCGCCATGGTTGACACTGCGCAGTGCGTGGCCTACCTAACTAACCTGAAACTGCGTTAGTGAACTGTCGTGCGTTTAGTGAATTCTACTCCTCGCAGTAGCTCACACTTTACAGGATATTCTGCTCACTCTGACCCTCTTGCATTCTTCCGTCGCTTCTCCCGTCCCTGTTCTGCTCTCCGATTACAGAAATATTACATCTCCTCCAGCTTTCGTTTGTCCCGTTGGTATGCATACTGTCGTATGGCGCAAAAATTATTGCATAATGTTCATACGCATGCATCTACGGGAAAGATACTTTTTGCATATGAACTAATATGAACTCTTTATTCGAGTGCATTTGTAAGCTAATATTCCTGCAGGAATGACTAAAAAAGTGACCTAAAGAAAATCCCCGTCAAACGCCTTTGCTACTTCCTCCTGAGTATTGTGTAAATGTGCCTGCATGTGTCCCCCCAAAACCTACCTTAAACCGTAGAATACCAATATCAATAATATTAAAACATATTTGCAAACTTTTATCAATATTCCTCTGGCTATCCACTTCTGAAAACGTACTGTCGCTCGCCATGTCAGTCACCATGTTCATGAAAACAGAGATGATTTTGGTCCATTCAATTCGACGACTTGCTGTTGAAAAGTTCTCATCTCGTGAAGCATCCAGATGTTACCCCTTCAGGGCGAAGGTGGTGGTCGCGACTCCGATGGGTTCCATGGGTCTATGCATAAGCCAGGCCTCAGGCCTCTCTCGTCTTGCCGTGGCTCCTGCTCTTGAGCGTCTGGCTGTGTCTACGTAGGCCTTTGGGCCTCGCGAGCTACCGAAGCTACCTCGTGGTTTCGACGAGACCCCCGGGAAACCCGTCCCTCCCTCTCGAATGCGGCCTGCGGTGCACGGGACCTCCAAAAAGAAAGCCACTCCAGGTTTCTCGGCAGCGTACCTCCGATCGAGTCCCATCGTATCAAGCCAGTGGGTGTAATCCACTCCCCTGTTCCTTTTCCCACCCACCCCTTTTGTTCCTTACCCTCACGTGCCTATGCCGAGGTAAGCTTAACGTGGGCACTCGGTGGTTCGTGTGCGGTTTTTCTCGCACGAGACTTTATCTCTTGATGAGAAGCCATTGCCACTTCCATTCCGGCAGATATTGGTTATCTAGAAGGCAATAATGCAAATTTCTCAAATAATGTATTGAAATACCGGCAGGTATTTAATTGTACATTGACACTGCGAATTGGAGTTGCTATGGATCGTAATTACCGGAAAAACCACACCGATATCTACATCTACTTAATACCCCGCAAGTCGCCTCAAGGGTGGGTGGCGGATAAACTACCAATTAACATACACAAGCACATACAAATATACCCTTCTCTGCAATGTTTAATTTTGTTCTGACTTGTAAATTCAATGTTTTTAATATTTCTAAAGTGACTTCTGTTTCTTACCACAATGATTCCTGATTGTTCGGGGAAAGAATGAGCTTCTATCTGCAGTGGGATCTATCCCCCTTATTTTATCTTTGTGGTCTAATTTACCTTAGTAGTGTGGGGCCATTATAATTCCTTCAGTGTCATAGTTAAACTCGTTTGTTCTGAACCTTTCTAAAAGTCTAAGTCTCGCTTGTTCTCTCCGCACTTCAAGTGGTTCCCAGCCTAAATCCCCTAAGAGACCTGTCACTCTTGTGTTCTTATTATAACGATTTTTAACGAATCTGGCGGATTTTCTCTGGACTTTTTCATTCATTTTTCCAAACTTTCGCCTTTTATATATATTGTCTACATGCTTGAAGTCAGCATTCGTCAGTCTATGCAAATATCTGTACCCTCCAAGAACTGATAATGCAGCTCGGGGGACATTTATTCGATTTTCGAAATATTTATATCAAGCCATATGCCTTGCATATGCCCCTTCAGGGTAATATCCGAAATAGTCACATCATGTACAGAACACGATATAAATCTATGGTATTTCGTTTCTCTTTTTTGATCAAGATTGATTCGGGCTGTAATTTGATGTAAATAATATAATTTAAATTTAATTTAGTAATACTATTGTCCTACTCAGTCATACTACCTTAAGAACAAGCTTTGAAACAGGCTTTATTGAACGAACTAGAAGTTCCCGTTGAATAATGAATATGTTTACATTTCAAAACAAAGCACAAATGAGGTTAGTGTTGACTAATGCCACAAGCCAAAGGATGGGGTAAAGGGTAAAAAAGGAAGGGATGAGAAAGGTGAATACGAATTCGCGTATTTCGGCCACAAAACAGCCCTCTTCAGCGTACTGAAGGTGAATCGTCCCACAACACAAGTTGAAGGGAGAACGGGTTGAGGACATCCAAAGAATATATAGGGAGACTGTAAGGGTAATAGCGTGATATGTGGGGAAGGTGAAAAAGACGGGAGCCAATGGACTAAACCGACAGTTGAGGCGTTTGGACTTTGTTTTGAAAGGTAAACTGTTTTCCGCTATTTGATTCATTTCATTTATTCGATACTGCTAGCCGTAAAAGCTCAATTCAATCAATGTAGAAGTTCCTGTGATTGTGACACATTTGTTCCACCAACACTCGCGTAGCAAATGGCTTTCTTTGCACCTTTTTTTCCTTAATAAATGAGAATGCCACAGTTCAGCATTATATTGCAAGAAAGGCTCAAATGAGTGGCAGTTGTTCTTATTTTCTGGTGTTAATCTGAATCCACCCAATACCCCGAAAGCCGCCGCTATGGTTTTGGCGGGGGGGGGGGGTGATAAGGCCTCAACTGTTAGTTCAAAGAGTAATTTTATAGTATAATTATATAGTAGCTCATACAAAAAATCGTTCTATACATGAAATAATATAATTAAACCATAAAATATTTGTGTGTAAGTTAATATATTCGGGTACTGATGTTCGATTTCGTTATGATTGCGTATCGTGCAAGGGAAGGAGTACTTTAATCTCTCTGAGGCGGTTTATACGTAGCTCTCTTATTTTACCCCGATGGTCGAATCTACCAATGTAATTTAGTGCCATAATAATTCCCTCTATGTGGCTAGACAACTCAGGCGCCCTGTAGCTTTCTAAAAGTTTTCTTTAAGTCTTGCCTGGTTTTTTCGTGAATCAAAAGGTTCTCCAACCTGATGCCTCCAGCGTCTTCGTGATGATTACTCTCTTTTCAATCAACAAGCCTTGCGGATTTAGTCTGGGCATTTTCTTTAGTTTTCTTCCTTCATTTAGTCTTCATTTTCCTACTGCCCGTCTAAGCTAACCCATCTTCTTCTCCTTCTCAGTGTTCTGCTCCCCACTTGCCTCCTGTCCAGCTTGCACTTCTGTTCCCCATCGCCCTTCTTCTCACATCTACATGCTGCATCTCCCTCCCCTTTAAAGATCCCCTGTGAGGGAAGGGTGATCAAAGGAGGCACTGAGGACGACCACCCATTTCAATTCTTTTCCTTACATTATTTTCTTTGAGCATACCTCTCTCCAACTCGATGGACAACCACCTCACTTCACCCGTCCGCCTCTGCATTCTCCTCCTCATCCGCATCACCAAAGTCACTATTCTGCTTTTGTCTTTATTTTTTACCGTCTCCATGTTTCATACCGTATACGCACGTACACCAGACAAGGTACTTGGCAGTTCTTACCTGTAAATCTAGTTAATAGTATTTACCTCTTGTTGTATGCATGTTTCAGCATGCCTATTCTCATTCTACCATATTCAGGTACCGATTAACTTTCTGGACGGTTCCGCTGGCCTAAAGCGCTACGCATTTAATACGTAAGTAATATTATTTATAATTATACTCAATTTCCCAGCTCTTCTATTTGTTGAATATAGCGATATCTTGACTTTGTTAGTTCGTTAACGTAGTAATGTTAAACATAAATTCCTATTTGACTGCTGTGAATTCAATAATAGAACAAACATTAAGACCAGGTTTTATAGTGTATCGATCGCTGAAATTTAACCTCCTGAACTTTAACCACCGGCTAAGACTCAAACTCAGTTTCATGACGGCTAATTAAGTTCGAAACCGACCGATAACCAGCTCAATGATTGTCAGATGATCACATTACGTTTGAGGGATATTTGAGGACGATAATTTGTGGAATTTCATTATAGTAAAAAGAAATTAACAAATAAGGCTTTGGGTTTCCACAGGATAAATTTTTATTGTCGACTAGTTTCGCTACCCTGTAGTATCACCAATGATTCCGCTCCGGTTATAATGCTAACATTCAATAAAGAGCAAACAAATTTGTTTATTAAATCGGATTTCTCGGTGTTCTCCGCGTTAAGTTGACGCTCACATAAACTAGCGACTGAATTTAACATAGCATTATAAAACCAGACCTAAGAGTTATTTCAAAGGCGAGGCGTCTAATAGGATTCATTCCGGAGCATTAACTGCACGAACGAGTTATCGCCTGCCGGTAGGTTATATAAGCAGAGGAGTGAGAATACATTATATACAAAGTTTGCACAAAAATTAACGAGAAAGGTTTCGGAAAATAGATTTATTTCAGATATAAATATAGGTAGCTACAATAAAAAAATCTTCCAAGTACCTACCTTGAGTATAGACAAACTTTTGCCAGCCTTGTATATATGCAAAGACAACCATCATTAAAAAAGGTTTAGTTGGCCAGATGTTTAGAATTAAATTACTAACGATAGTAAAAAAGTAATGTTAGCAAATTAACTTATGTCGTACAAATGATAAATATCTAATTTTGATTTGATATTTAGATCCCTGCAAGCCACCGCTAGAGTGTGTGGCAGGGGATGACTACACACCAGACTAATTTTGACTCGAATATGACCCTACTGCGGTCAGACGATGTTATTCTGATTTCTTATTGTTCGTGGAAAAAATGACATCTTAAATTTAGGACCTGCTCTACACTTAATCTCTCTAATTTTATTCACAACATCTCTTCTACCGTAGTACGATGGGAGTAGCCATAAATTTTCAACATTACTGCTAAAGAAACGTCCTACCAATTTATTCAAGAGATCTGCAATCTGTAATTTAACCTTCGCTCCTTGAGTGATTCCCAGCCTAGCTCCTCTAATATTTTGGATACTAAGTTTGTTATTAATATCTGATGTAACACGACTAACGTAAAAGTTGTCATCCTTAGACTATATATCAATACTATCTACCAGTGAGTCGCTTCTTGACGACCGTGCTAATATTCTATCTGTCTCAATACGCGATTTACCCGCGATGCATTTAGTTGATTTGCTAATTAGAGTAACTCACTCAGAAACCGGGCAGCCAATTATTGATGCATTGGGAGTCTACCGACCAGAGTTACATTTTGGATGTTTCCTTTCGTATATTTCTCAACACATGGATTTCTGAATCATTTTCACGAGACAAAAACACGTTTAAGGTTACTTGATTCCCTTCTTCAACTCCTTACACTTTCCGCATCCCTCCACACCTCTCAAAATACCCAAACATTTCGCCCCTTCTCCGCTGCGCTTACCCAAAAGTCTCCCCTATCCCAGTCTCATGCATCCCATACATTCTATCCTCAATCTCTTTTGTCGAATAAATATTTTCGTAAAGGGTGTTGTTGTGGAACAATATCAACGCGTGTTGCTCCGGCTTGTTTTGCTCACTGGAATATTTACATGATTACGGGGCCACGCAAACTGTAGATTCAGGAAAGTTCGGAACAGTCGTTAATGGAACCGTGATTTTAACAGGAACTGGCTTGAGTTGACAGACTTTCTCTATTAAGGAACTCTGGTAAAAATGTTGATAACTTATTGACTTTTTCTGCGATAAAAACTTCGACACATAGAACCACCATCGATGCTGTTTACCTGAAAAATCAATATCAATTATAATTTACTGATTCACATAGATTTCACAAGTAGCCAAATGGCCAACTACTGCTTCACTTCTGCACTTCGCCTTACAAGACGTTAAACAACAGAACACCCAAAACAACAATAAAGCATCATCCGCATACTTAACTGAATCCCTTCGTTCCGTAATCCACAATTCCAGGATTGCGGAACGAGTATATATATACACGTTCCACAATCCTGGAATTGTGGATATATATATATATATATATATATATATATATATATATATATATATATATATATATATATATATTTATATACACACACATATATACATACAAACATATAAAAAAATAAATGTATATATGTATATATTTATTCATATATTTATGAGGGTAATTCGCTCTGAAGATCCAAAATGCGTCCCTTCTATGCAATTGGGAATCGCACAAATGCAGTATGGTGCTGACGCAAAGTGAACAGGCCGAGTCGTTCCCTCCTTGCTGCTGCACGGCCGGTGCGGGGTGTGCAGGGGGGGAGGTTGGGATGCCGGGAAAGGAAGGGAGAGGCTGTCGAGGGGGAGGGAGTGGATGGGTGGGTGGTCGCTGGGACACCCGTATCGTATCTCACCTCTCTGGTTGGAGTGGGCGGGCGGGGGTTCAGGGGGGGTGGGTGGATTGTGTGGTGGGAGGGGGAGGTGTCACAGGCGGCCATTTTCCCCGCTTCATCCTCTCCCACGGCCTGAGGAGGGGCTTGTTGGTGGGGGGTGGGGTGGGCTGGGTGGTTGGCAGTTCGGCGGGAGAAGGTGTACTTGGATGGGTCGACGCGCATTTACAAGGTGTTTGATTTGATTGGGGGTCGTACGGCGAGGCTACCGCCGGGGCCCTCCCGTCTCTCTTCCTCCTCAAGCCGTCTTCCTCTTTCTTCTCGCCTCTCCACTGAGGCGTGGGCGTCAAGGGGGTGGGGTTACGGAGCGCAAAGGGGAGGGGGGTTGTGGAAGGAGGAGGGGTCCGGTCTTGTTCGGGAGGCGGGCGACCGGCTTCTTCCCATTCCGCCGCCATCCCCACCCCCCGCACCCCTTGAATCCTCCCCCGGCACCTCGAGAGGAGGGGTCCCACCCCAGACACTCCGAGGCACGAGCGCAACACCTTGGGTGCATGGGGGAGAGATGCGGACGAAGATGAGTCCCCATCACGATTTTCGCATTCCCTCCGGACCCGGATTGTGAGGTCCACGTGCAATCCCCATCTGCGTCTTCCTACGCGCCTTCCTTATCCATTATCTGCTAAGCTGTGGCAAGGAAACTAGGGCTCTCAATACGAATGCTGTGGGGAAATGTTCGATGGCAAAGATAAGGAGAGGTGTTATTTCGCGTTGGTCGGACTTCACCCTGAATGTTCGTCGGTCGGGACCTTTGGCAGAAGCGCCTGATTTCGGTTTGACGACGGGAAACAACCTGTTTCGTGAGGGACCCTCATGAACGAATAGAGAGCGTTGTTTTGTTATCTGATTTACTTGCCCTACGAGTCATTGCAAATACGAAGATTACATGCAAACTTAAGCTTTGTCGATCAATCGAGCCATTCGAGTTTAACTCTCACTAAGAGGCAATAATTTTAACGCCTCATTTAACAGGGAGACTAGACCACAATGAGAAAGGAAACCGACTTTGAATTGATCGATGGCAGATATTCCTTTCCTCGTATTCCTCTAGGCCACGTAGGTGGGAAACATAACTTTGGACAATCTAAACACCCTGAATGCCACCAATCACCCAACATTACTCCAAAGGCTGGTAAAATAACCCACCCTGCCCATCGTCCTCGTTGCGGTATGCATGATAAGGTGCAGTTGTCCCCTGTCACCCACCACAGCACCATGTTTGTGTGGAATCCGGACAAATGGGTTGTTGAGCTTTCGTTCGGACAGAGCTGTTTATGATGTTTGGCAGAGTGACATATCAAGGAGACTATTCAATGATGACTTTAAATTGTCAACTGTCGTCAAAGAAGTTTTTGCGGGCTCTACGATTACCAATCTCTGTACACAAAAGATTCAGAGGATTTCGTGTTATCAAGGAACGACGATTTCGAGGCTTTTTTTCATAGTATTGGTGAGAAATGGTATAGTTGAGAGCGATCGAAAACATTAAAACTGCTATCATTTATAGCGTCCGTGTATCATCCGGTATCATAGCCGGCCCCGGTGGCGGTGGGGTAACGTCCTCGTCTGCCATTCCAAGGGTCGCGGGTTCGATTCCCGCCTGGGTGAGTTTCGCTCCATCTAGGGCTTGGGTGTTTGTAAATGTGACCATTGTTATCGTTGTTAATAGTTCGATGTAAAGGCCAAAATGAGCTGTTTTCGGACTTATACTGAATAAATAAATAAATAAATAAATAAATCCCCGAGATTTCATTCAAATCTCCGTAGACCTTAGAGGTATGTCATCTAATCGGTTTGTTCCTAACACCACTCGAAATCCTCAAATTGCATGTGGTGAGAGTGATGCTCCTCACCGTCCCAGTGGTTCGTGTAGGGATTTCCATTTCAGGCGGGTCTTCTTTGAACTGCAGTCAAACTCATGTACAACAAGATGTCGGCTGTAGTGAGCAGACATAGAAGAGCCGGTGGAAATTGTGAGTCCTTTGAGTGACATGTCACACTTAATTCGACCGCTGTATCTGATCTATTTGTGTGATGCCCCTGTCGGGTACCTCTCCCCCCCTTTCCCTCCTCTCAACCTCCCCTGTCTCTGTTTCCACATCCCAGACTATCGTAAGCTCCAAAGTTTTTTATATTTAGTCGACACTCGCACTGATTTTTGAACGGAATCCATAACTTACGTCAAACCTCGATGATATCATCTTCTCTGCACGAGTGAGTTTGTGTCTAAAAGAGGGTACAGTAGTGAGTGAAAGTTAACGTAGCGCATGGCTACTTGAAAAGAGGATAATGAATAACGTTTATCATCATGCACCCTGTCGTGTCCGCGTTCGAGCGCAGGTCAATCTGATTCCGTAATCAGCACTTCCGCTGATGGATCTCAATCACGTACCGAATGCTTCAGATGGGATGTGGTAGTCCAGGGGTAATTTATTTATTTTATTATTTTTTCATTCATTTTTTCCACTCCTCCTTACATATCTGTCATCAATGCCTTTCTTCTGCAAATATTTTTGTGGCCCACGTATTTCTACCCTTATTTCCTCTACTACCGCACCAATTTCCCTCGAATATACTGGCTAAACACGTGATCTGTTCCAACCCCTTCTTCTTCGTGAATACTTCTTCAGCCAACTCCGGAATACATTCTCCCCAAGCCGTTGCTATTTTATCCATTTTAAAGTCCCCATTAAACGAAGTAGTCCTTATTCTTTAGTTTATTCCCTCCGAAATTGGCAGTTTAATCTAACCTTCCTAATCCTTGATAAAATCATTACATTGGCTTCCTTATGGTTAATCATCATGTCATAATTATAGCATTGGCTCAACGAAAATAACGGCGATAAGTACATTAACAATCATGCCTGCGATCGCATGGCTCCCTGACTGACTATTGCTCGATCATACGCAAACCTGACTGATCTCGCCCCCGCTTTCATTCCCAGCTCAAGACCTTCCCTTACCGCGTATTCCCAGAGCTGCACAGAAGTCAAAGAGCGCTGGAAAATACGGACTAGCCAGTCTCACTACTTCCCGTGACCATCACTGACCAACCCATCTCCGTTACCCTCATCTGTGTCTTCTGGTTCATATGCAAGATTTTGCCTTGACTTTGTCTTCTCCACTCCCGGGAACGACACTGCTGTCCCAGAGGGCCGAGTCTCGTAGTAGACCCGTTGCTCTGACTCACTAACAATTGTTGTCGTCCATACTTTTGCTTGGGTGGCCTTGCGTGGAGCATATATCATTGACCCTGCCGGTACATCTTTAGGTGTCATTGAAACGTTTGTACTCTTCCACCACGTCATGATCGTAGTTCATGGAAGGGTACGATTCACTGACAATTTAAAATATGTATAAATATTTTTTGGACTTACTATGTCGAGCCGGCAACATTTATTGGAATATAAACAACCCTTATGAACTATTAAAGCACACTAATACAAGGTATGACCTAAAAGTAGTATTACTTGTTTTTTCCCGGATGGACGGACGGTCGGGCGGCGGGTTTTCTGGCTGAGTTCGATGGAGGGGAGTCTCAAGAAAGGCTCTGGACGCCGGTAATAGGTGGCTCCCAGCCTTGGCGGAGTGCGGATCCTTCGTTTGCCAAATCTCTATGACGTGACCTCGTTTATGCCTCATTGGTGAAACTGGGAAAGAGACTCGTGTCATGATCTAGGCAGCTTATGGCGATAACACCATGTGTAGATCAGGTGTTTTTGAGTTTTTGAAAATATGTTGCAGACGCCTAATGTTCAGGACGCCCTTCGACCTCAAAAAGTGACGAAAATATTGCATGAGTGAAGGATTTGTTGGACATGCATCGCAGATTAAGTCTTCGCATGGTTTCTGATGAACTTGGCATTCCTTACAGTGATGTGCATCGACTTGTGAGCGAAAAAAATTGCATAAGAAAGGTGTGTGCAACGTTGGTGCCGTGAGTGCTCTTGGACGAACAAAAGGAAATTCAAGAAGTTCTCCCGGGTTCCCCACCGGGTCAGATTGCAGTACACCGACGTTTTGAAGGCTGACCCTTCACCCTGAAGACGATGGCAGAGTCAGCCTTCGACACGTCGATGTACTGCAACCTGACCCGGTGGGAAACCCGAGAGAACTTCGTGAATACCATACGCCGGGAAAACCTGAGATCCTTCAAAAGGAAATTCGCACGCTGATCTGCCCAGAGTTTCTCAGCAGTGAGGATCCAAATTTTTAGACAATGCCCCAGCAGACTTTTTACTTTACCTCCACCTTAAATCTGTGCAGAACGGATGTAATAACGGCTCGGTGGAAGCGTTATGACAGGCCGTGACGAGGGAGCTTAGCAACATTCCGAGCGCCGTCTTTCAGAAGGCGTACGCGGCGTGGAAAACCCTCTCCCTTCGGTGTGTGGACGTACAATGGTGGTACTTTGAAAACTTCTGAGTGAATTAATCAATTCGGCCAAAAAATGATTTTCAATTGACTCAGTCCTACTACTTTTGAGACGGACCTAATTCACACGAACGACTAATACACTAGGTATAATAATATGACTCCTCACTTGTACAGCGTATGCCAGCATAACTTGCTAATTTGAAGGAAAATTAAATTCAAATCAGCATATTATACTACCGAACCGTGCACTACCGCCATAGAAGAAACGTAACGTCATCGGTGACTTATATGTCAGCATCGTGTAAAATTACATACATATACTTTCCATCCTGCAAGGCCTCGTGTCAGGGGGTGTTAGGAAAGAATTTTACATAATGTAATATCAGGGGCGAATAATGTGCTATTAGTAGTAATTGGGGAAAGCAATTAGGTTCTTAGGGATGAAGCCTGTACTCGGTCCTTTTTATGATAGCTAAGTGAAAAAAATTACCCGTTTCCAAAATTTCGTGGCCGTATATTTTGAGCCTTAACATATACGGAGTACACATAAGGAGTAAACGGAAAGTTGGCAATCCAAACCTCGTAATGGCTGCTTGTTATCGGTGTATCGCATATCGAATGTTAGTGTTTATCAGCTGATGTTTCCCTCGCTCCAACACGCGCGAATATTATGCAATTCGAGAATCGGTCCATTCGCTGACTGTGGCCATCTCTCTCCTCCTTCGACGCCGACTGATGTTGGCCTCATCAGTAACGATAGTGTACCAAAAATCTTCGAAGTTTAATCATTACGGTAGGAGAGATAATTTCAATAAAATTAGAAAGATGAAGTGTAGAACAGATAGATTTAAGATGTCATTTTTTCCACGAGCTACCATGGATCAGATAAAAATTTTCCGACCGCGGTAGGGTCATATTCGAGTCAAAATTATTCTGGTGTGTATTCACCGCCTGCCACACACCCTAGCGGTGTCTTGCAGGGTAATAAAATACAGTCAAATCTCGTTACTATGCCACTCTCGCTATTATGCCACTTTTTCTTGGTCCCAACAAAATTCAATACAAAATAAATTTACTATGCCACCCCCTACTCTCGCTACTATGCCAGTATTGTTTGACTGTTAAAATGCGCGAGTCGTGAAAAAATCTGTATTTCTGCGCAGTGCTCCATTATTAAACTCACGTCCCAAAGGCGAAGCCACGAAATACAGTCCAGCTGTGCACACCATAACTCAATAAATACGCACACAATAATGGAATCATTTTTTTTTAATTCAGCCCATAATATCAGCTCAGAAACGCAAGCGAACCGGCTTTACACGGAAGGAGAAAAAGGAGATCATCGATGCTGCGAAGAAGGAGCCAAATCAGTCCAAGTTGGCCAGGGATATTAGCAAGAAATCGGGCGTCGAAGTTAACAGAACCACCGTGAAGGGCATTCTCAGCAAGAAGGGTGCAATCCAGGCTGCAATCAAAGCTGGAGTTCCATCAAAGCGCATACCGTTGACGCAGACTCACGACCCGAAGCTTGATGAGGGAGTGCTCATGTGGCTGAAGCAAGCAAGATAACAGGATCTGCCTGTCAGTGGCGATCTGATGAAGGATAAGGCGATGAAACTGGCCGAGCTGATGCACATCCCGGACTTCATGACGAGCGACGATTGGTTGGACAATTTCAAGAAGCTCAACGGCAAAATGTTCAATACAGAGCAGAACGAAGCAGGAGCGGTGGACTTGAAATCCCTTCTTGAGTGGCCACAACAGGTTCTCCGGCCCTCACTCAGGCAGGTCTCTGCAGACGACGTCTTAAACCTGGACGAAGCGAACTCGAAGGCGTGGATGACGGTGGAGCTTTTCGAGGAGAAACTGCGAGCTTGGGACGGACTACTTGGCCAGCAGGGACGCAGAGCGCTGGTCTGTCTCGATAACTTCTCTGGACACCCTGCCGAGCTCCAGCTGAACGACATCCTACTGGTTTTCTTCCCACCTAATACGACAGCCGATTCGTAACCATTGGATCAAGGAATCATAAAGAACCTCAATTTCCACTACTAGTGCTCCTGCTATGCCGCCGGCTTGAGGCTATGGATGAGGAAAAGGAGTTCAAGTTCACGTTACTCGACGCTCTACTAGTCGCCTGGCGTGCTTGGGAACAGGTCGGCAAGTCGACGGTCAGGAATTGTTTCGCCAAAGCCAAGTTCATCGAAGAGATCCAAACTGAGGCACAAGATGCGGAGCTGCTCGAGATCTGGAAAGCTTTGCTTGCCGAGGAAAAGATACTCGAGAACGGGGAGATCGAGCTGTCTGACTTTCTCGAAGCCGACGAGTGCATCGCGACTGGCGGGTCTTTCATGCTGGAGGAGATGCTGTGCAGTGCGGAGCTGGTGGAAAGTGAAGATGACAAGATAACTGTCGAGGAAGCCCAGTGCGCATGGAGCACCGTCCGGAAGTTCATGAAACAGAGAAGCGGGAAGCCCGGCGTGATGCAAGCGTGCGATCGGCTAGACAATGAGATGCACGAGATCGGCCGAAAGAACATGCGCCAGCCGATGATTCTTGAGAGCTTTGGACTGATGGGTAACTTGAGAAAATAAAGCCGTTTTTGCAAACTCTCGTTACTATGCCACTCTCGCTACTATGCCACTGTTGCTCGGTCCCTACAGGTGGCATAGTAACGAGATTTAACTGTACCTAATATCTAAAATATATCAAGTGTGTATTTATTTATTTGCCGGCGTACAGCAAGGTGGTATATGCTCTTTATATTTGGCTATCTATGCAATATGCATTTGGTTGTGGATCGTGGTACTCCATGGGTGGAACGTTGGACTGCTGACCGGCACCACCCGGGTTCCATTCCCGGTCACTATCTGGGCACCTGCAGCTATGTGATTTTTCGGCAAAACTCAAGCTAGCTGGGTGCCAGATCTGCCTGGGAAACCATAGCCGGCTCAGTGAAAGCCACAAAGGCCCCGGTTCCTTGATGTGTGAATTACGCACGCCGTCGGGCTTAGTACTGGGTGAACTCTACCAAAACCTACAAAGCCGACCTTCGGGTTGATTACTGTGTTTATGGTTTTTTTATACATGAAGATATATTATAGATAAGTAATACGTGAGTTCACTCGTTAGGTACGGTTTTTATTCAGCAACCACGACACTGAAATGGAAATTTATACTGATGGAAAAGTGACTTATATAATATAGTCATAATTTACGCTATAGAGTTCCGTGTGAGATAGCCAGTATCGAAGTTGTTTTTTTAAGCTATGTGCATGGTAAGCTAACGATTTTCTCGTGCTGCTCCTTACTAACTATTCCGCTGTCGTGAAGGTATATCTCCTTCTAATTTCGTCGCCCTGAATGGCACGTAGGGGAAGGGGACGAGGGGGGGGGGTGCCCTCTAGCCACTGGCGAATGCGTTCGACTTTCACGCTGTCTCTAATTGTATATGTTGCCGTGCGACGGGCGGACTCGTAACACACGCCGAATACCGCTTGCGGATTGTCATTGGGAGAGTCGGCGAGATTAGGACGCGTCCTTCATTTTGTCCTTGCTCAAGTGGACACGCGTATCTCCTCAGTGCATACATGCGATGTGCAATGAGGACATTGGGAGATTCAGTCGTCCGCCCAACCAATCACACGAGATAAACAAACCTCCTTGGCAACCGGGTGCAGGTGTGGTCGCGGGAAATGGCGCAAAGATGGCCGCTTGTCTCGTCGTTTATTGCGGTTGGCGATGCGAGAGGATATCCCGTCCGAGATTCGGAATGACACGCCAATTCCATCTGCCCATCCCCAAGTATGGAGGGAGACATTTTTTATCAGTTAGAAAATGGTTTAATTGAAATCTTGTCCGACAGATCGAATCATGTCGCCGCATGTGGGACGCAAACGAAAATAAATTTGAAACACGTTTATCCAGGGCATTTGCGTTTCAACTGACGGCTATCCCATGTGCCATGAGTTTTGATGTCGCCTTTATCAATGCTCGCATGGCAATTTTAGAATTGAAATAAATTAGTGAATAAAATTCTGCTGTATAAATAGTGCGTGGGTTATTTATTGCTTATCTACCGTACAAATGCCCTGCTTAATTCTGAAGAAATATTTGTTAGTATCATTGGAGTAAATAGAAGTATACTGCGCCCATAATTTACGGGAAATAAGTGGGCAAGCTGGCAAAAAAATTTAGGATTAATTAGAAGAGTGTTGGGAAAATATGACGAGAAGCTTTGCCGCTGGAGCAGTACTGGAATCGACTCAATGAAATTCGTAGAAAATAACATTAACATTTAATTTATGCACTTTACATTATAGGAATAAATATTTTTTGATCACGCTTAAGCTCATAGCCTTCGTATTTGGGAATTAATGCAGCTGTAATTCGATGAAAACCGGAAGTGTGTTGTTCCAATTGTAATACTTACGTCATTATGTTCGTGAATCATTCCGAGAAAATTATATATTATATCATTATTATATTCCTTGGCATTTAAAAAAGGAAAAAATTATTACTGAACAACAGAACCCGGCAAAAGTTATATGGAAACAAATGTGTGAATTATATTAGTATCATTCGTTATGCATTACGGCAGTTGTAATAATAGAGGCAATATTGTCTCAATTTATTACTCCAATATGTTTTTTAAGTTTTCGATGGCACAACAATACATTTTCTCTCTTCACTAGGGAAAAGTACGATATATAATAAGTGTTTACTTCGGAGAATGTAATCAGGTAAGTCTTTAATTAGGTGCCCTTTCAATCCTAGGAAATGTGAAATAACTCAAATATTGGGAATAATTTTTACAGCAGCTTAAACACAATATCTACGAGTAAAACACTTTTCTAAGCATTCGAAACAAGCCGCAAGGGGGGTAGAAAAATAAAATAAGGGTTAGATAACTTAAACATCAAACACATTGGGTCACTTAGCACAAAACAAACCTTGTTTCCTTAGCGCCGTTGTTTGCAGTTATTGTTCCATTATCATTAGCGTGTACACGGCCAGAGTGTGCTGTAGGTGATTCGGCCTCTCTTGTTGGCCGCTAATAGATGAGTAACACTTCAATAGAATTAATCTATATATAATTTTAAGTTCGAACTATGTAAATAAGCTTTAAGCCTCTATGTGCACTACAGTAACTAAGTCGAATGAACAACTCTATTGCTGGGAGAGGAGCAGCTAGTTAGGATTACATCACTTTAGTTTGGTTTTACGAGTTCTTCTTCATCTTCGGTTCTCGTATTTGGAACACTCGGCAGACATCTTGAATCTGTGGAAAGAAGCGTAAACCAAAGATTGGGCAAGGCTAGGAGAAATTCCGCTAGGTTTGTTAAACATTGCTACGAGAAGAGAGTAATCGTCAGTGGCAAGTTGGCGGTATTGAGATTGGGAATTAACCTCTAGAATATCGAAGAGAGTAGTAAACACAGACTTAAAAAAAGCACCAAAGTAAGTCAATAAATAACTGGAAAAACTGGACAGAGGAAATAATAATCAAAGTAACTTCCAAAAATTTGTTTCACCTTTCTGCATATTCACTCTCTACATTCAGACACCCATTTCGCCTCTTTACAAGTCCTTGATAGCCGGCAGCAAAGAAGTCCTATGTTTGCTGTCCCAACCAATGAATAACTTCTTGGGCTACTGCATCATCATATTCAAAAAGTCGGCCATCCAAATGATTTTTCAAGAGCCTGAACAGTTGAGTATCACTGGGAGCTAAGTCGGGACTATTAAGTAAATGTTCCAATCGTTCCCAATGAAATGCTAGCAACAGCTCCTGTGTTTGTCTCCCTGACGTTTGCGACTTACATAGTGACTTATCCTCGTACTGAAACCCTGAATTTTCGTGCAACATAGAGGAAACTATTATGGCAACAAATTATATTGGTAGAAACAACCATGGTGATAATAAAATAACAGAGATTCACGCCGTCACAGACAGATTCACGAACTCGCCCTTCCCACTAATGGTACACAACCATGACAAAATCGAAACCAAGAGACCGAAAAATTAAAATTATATTAAGCACTAACATTTAAAGAATGAATCAACACCACAGTTATTGCTTGACGTACGTAGGCATGTATGCATGCATGTGTGTATTTGCACGTGACCATTTTGTATAAGAGCCATCATACTCAATGAATGAATGCATAAACTAATATGCATGTATGGCTTGTGAGCTGACACCACACGCCATTGCGGCGGCTAGCGGGTCATTATGTAGATGTAGATAAAAGTAAGAGACAAATAGAATAGCTAATAGGAAAAATGCGATTTCCTGTGCAGCTTCCTCGTCATTTATTCAGAGCCTTGCCGTGGGAGGAATGACATTTGAAATATGTCAAATCCAAGGTTGATCTCTTTTATCTTATTTTCATCGTCTCTCCTGCCGTAGTACGAATTATGGGGATAGTAACGTATGTTTATTGCGGATTCATCGCAAAAGAAACCTGATTCCAATTCATACATTAGATATAATCTGTAATATACCCTTCACTCCGTGAATGATTCCAATCGTAGTTCCTCTTAATAATCTTAATACGTGATTAGGTTTATCACAAAAACGTTCCACGCATTCAGCTTCCTTTCCTTCGCTGCAGACGATCTAATTCGATCGCTTGGCAACAATCAATCAGCAGAGTGATGGGTAGAGGAGGGGAGGGAATAGAGATGGGGATGGGGGGGGGAGGGAGGGAAGGAGGAGGTGGAGGAGGGTGTGGGAAGTAAGTGCGAAGCAGCAGCCACGCTGTCCCGAGACACGAATCGCAACGGATTAATGGCGCGTTGGGAAGGAGTTAATTGGGAGTGCATATCTCTCTCCAACTGGCATTATATCTCCATCTCTTTCTCTCTGCAAACCACGTCTTGGGGCGTGGCTTCATTCCTTAGCTCTCGATGAGGATTCTTGAAGGCGGTCGAAGATTTTAGCGGCTTGGCCGTATTTCATCCTAAAGCATCCTCAAAATCTGACTCCGTAAGCCTCAAAATTCTGCAAGATTCTCCTGCCATGTTCAACTCACTGACCACAGTATCCATCCCTCCCTGATATCGCTTCATCCACATCGTTCACCTTCTTCCTGTTACATCATCAGTACGTTTAATTTCAGTCTACTGGAAATTCTGTTCGCTGATTAATTTAGCTAAATGCATGGATTTAAAAGTAAAAGTTTTATTTACGTTTGGTTTCTATATCGATAGTTTCGAATTCCAAAAGCAGGGTATAATTTTGCCATAACTAATTGTTAGTACAGCGTGCTTGACTGAAATAAAAAGTTGGTTACGATTACTCAGATATAACTATTACTATCTAAAAACTATCACAGTAGAGTCTAAGTAATGGTATCGTCACATTTTCCGAAGTGTAGCGATAAAGAGGGCAACGTAGCCTAAATATTATCCTTACCGGTGACGTAGTTACGTACTCTTTTTTGATGATTCCCCACCCCTAGCTCTTCCAGACGGGCATTTGTTGTTCTAGCGTTACTTAAGTGTAGTCATCACGTTTAAATTCTATTTGATCATCATTTCAGTAATTGCAAAAATTTGTATTGAAACCTGAAGAATTCCAAAGGAACTGCGGGAGATGCCGCAACAGTAACTTTTAAATGGAGTCATCCGCTAATATGCATTTCAGTGCAACAATTTCAGAGAGTAAAAATCACTCGCCTAAATCGGGATTGAAATTTTAGAGTTTAAGAGGACGCCCCGATATCTTAACTGGCTTAAGCACTCGGCCAGACATCGAGGGATCCCGGTTCGAATCCCGGCCACGGCGAGTTATTTTTACACTCTGAAATCGGTGCATTTGAAAACCTGAAGAGTATACTGTTTTCAATGAAGTCGATCACTGAAGTCATACATTGTGTTCTTCATTATATGAACTAAGTCACTCTTTATTCAACTAGTTAACAATAATGTCCTTCAATGCAACAATTTCAGAGTGTAAAAATCATTCGCCTTGACTGGGATTCGAACCCAGATCCCTCAATATCCGGTCGAGTGCTTTAGCCACTTAAGCTACCGAGGCGTCCTCTTAAACTCTGAAATTTTGGGGCTTTTAAAGGAACAAGATGTTGTGACGAAATACCGTACATACAATGTCACAGGCATTCGTAGTCGTGCGCGAGGCGCCACAGTCCACGAGGTTAAAGCCAACTTTAAACACTTATGGTGTTATAATAATGTCCTTTTCTTCAGCCATAATTGATGCACGAAATCACTATTAACTTGATTGAATCTGTCGTGGGCGTCCTTTTTGTTGATTTACGTCTGTTTAAGTAACTGCATGAAACAATCGCTGGCTGGTATATGTTAAGGATGGGATATCTGCATTCAATGGAGGGCAAAATGTCACGTACTGGAAACCTAATCTTATAGTTGATGGCGTGTTACAAAGACGCATATTCGCAATAACGGAAAAAACAACGTACTTTTCCAAGGTGTTCCATCCGTGCTTATGGATGTAAAGATACCTACACGAATTTTAGGCTGAATTTAAAAAAAAACTGTACAAGTATATTCGGTTTTATAAGTCTCATTGTAATACTGTCTTCGGTGGTCTATGAACTTCGTTTTATCACCGACATTTCGATTCGAGCGACGTACTTAGCATACATTAATGATTGGGACAGTTTCGAGGATGTTTCACGTGTCGTCAAACTGCAGACTTATCGAGGTAGCTCCAAATCGAGCGATACTAATGAAATAAACCATTATTTATGGAAAAATCGTTCATAAGATTCTTCCTCCGCACTTTCTTCCCAAGGCATTAATTAGGTTGACCAAAAATAAGAAGGAAATGGAATGGGGACGTCGTGGTGAGAGGGCTATCAGTTTGAAATGGACTGATCAATTGAACGACGGAAGTTAGTCCAGTTTGAGCGAGGGAAGAAGTCACATGGGTAAACTTTGGTAGATATCAGCACACCATTTATCATCACGTGTTATCTGCCTCGTGATTGATTTGTGGTAGCAGTTCCAGATATCTCGTTCACCGCGTTGAACTTAAAGAAGTGTATTACTAGATTAGACCGATAGATAAATACAACCGACACACGGAATAATTTTCCATTTTAGTCCAATACTTATTTCTTTCATTTTAAGAGCTATGAGATGTTCTTTATACCTTAACAGGCACGAATAACTTACTTCCGTTAAATATTGCTCCTCAGGATGAGTCGGAAACCTCTCCTTTTTTTCTGTGTCATTCAGCTAATTTCTGGCATAAAACTGTTTCCGACAAGATTTTTTCGCCTATCGGTCTGTCCGTATATTTCATTTCATCTCCATCTCCTCACTTTACCTTTCGATCGCTCCTTTGCGTAGTTGCTGTTTGAACAGGTATTGGGCATATTGGGCTTAAACACATATTTCGAGACAATTTCCTGGAAAAAATAAAAGGAGTTGCAGGGGAAGGCCATCCGATTGTGACACATATGATATTGCTGAAGTGACTCCTGAAAACGTGGGCAAACGACAATATCGTCTTAAACTGAAGGAAATCACCAATACTTTAATAATCAACACCCCGATTACACACTTCCTACCCTTAGCCCTACCCATTCTTCTATAGTCGCTTATTCGACATGTGTGCGGGCATAGTGTATATATATATATACCTATTTACCACGATTGTACGGAAAAACTCACACGAGCGGCAAAATAATGGGCTGACACAATATAACACAAATAGAATAGAATAGCAACATTTAAAAGGACACTCACACGGTACATTTTTCGAGCTTTCGGCCATCTCAGAGGCCTTCTTCAAGAGAGACTGTTCTCTGAGAGACCTTCTTCTGAGAGGGCCGAAACCTCGAACAATTTACCGTGTGAGTGTCCTTTTAAATGTTGCTATTCTATTCTATTTGTGTTATATTGTGTCAGCCCATTATATATATATATTATATATATATATATATATATATATATATATATATATATATATATATATATATATATCGCGTCCCATATACATACTTTCATCATATTCTAAATGAGGCCTAACCAGCGAAAGATAACATTTCTCTTTAACCTTTTCATCACATTAACCCACTACTCTTCCAATTAAAATGAATTCTGAAAACTGTGTGGCAGTTTATTTTCGGCCATTAAGAGTATTCACGAAACAGGCAGCTTTTCTTTATCTTTTCCATCCAAAACTTAGGACCATTTGCAACGAGATGAACTGATGTAGAGAATGCTCGGCGTTATGAATGAAATAATGCAACTGAAAACTAATTTTCATTCACCGTATGATCTTATTCACTCCGCGACATTGAGTTAAGTTGTTCAGGGAAATGTCGAAAAGCTACTTCTAATCAAGTAGGGGACTACCTGTAAGTTCCCAGATAACAACAGGCATTGGCACCATCTGGGCACTCATCACCGTTCTCAACAACTCGAACATCCACAGCACCACTTCGTCGGAGGCGAGAATGACACGGAATTCGACCACCCCCACCGAAGTGAGCGTTGAGTCCTTTGCCCCTCCTAGTATGCTCCTTCTTGAAGAGGGAAGAAGAAGAGGGTCAACAGGACGCCTGTTGGGGCCGGGGAGGTCCTAGCAGGGGCGCGCTCTCCTCACTTATCCCCCTGGACTCCTGGATTCAATGCTTCCCTCAAGTCACCCTCGGAAACTCTCCGAAACTCTCCCTTCAGGGAGGGAAGTGGGACCGTCCTCAACGCGTGGGAGACACGGCCCTTTCACTCACATTGGGCCTCGCTTCAACACATTCGGGAGGGTGGGCCCTCCTCGCCCATTCCTCCAAACACGGGCCACGCCCTTTCGCCGGAGACTCGACTTAAGAGCGCGCGTGATCGCTATAATGCTTATTTACGGCGGTTGCGGTCTCTCGCTCTTCGTGGTGCGTGATGCGGGCGGTTGGGGACGGGATTAGTGGTGGGGGTGTGGCCCGCGCTCATTTCGTGTAGCCACGGGATGTCTTGTGGAGTGGGGGGCATGAGGAAACAAGGGGGGGGTCCCCTTTCTAGCAGCACCCACCATCCCTCCCATTCCACGTCCCACTCAAGATTTTTAAACCACGTCACACGAGCGCCAAGTTTTCGTGCGGCTCGCATGCGGCATTGCATTAAAATTCTATGTGAATGGTACGAGAATGAGTGCTGGGGCGAACTGTTTACTATTCCCCTCCTAAGAGCCGCATGCAACTACCAATCAGAAGCGAGCGCGACGTAAAGGTTTGATTGGTGTAAACAAAAGAGCGCTGCTATGTGGGAACGAGATGGAAATTGGAGACAGTATCGCGAAAACATGAATAAAACTTTGGAATAAAAAAAAGTAATGGATATTTCTATTCCCCATCGGGAGTACTAAATACCCTTGTCATTGAAACGGCATAAGTTCAAGATCCTCTCGATGACATACTCTTTCAATTCGTTCTCACATACCATTTTGTCGAGGCTGTGTCCTCTTTAAGGACGACAGGAAATAAGTCCTGCCACACTAGTCGACTCAGATGTTTTCTCGGCCTACAAATTGTTCGGAAACGTGGGCTTTTTGATACGACCCACGAAGAGAAAGGAGAAACTGTCAATCTTCAATTCGGTGTCATACGCTCCAAGTTTCCGCGCACCAACACGTGCGTGAAAAGACCTAAGCCGACTCGCATGCGACACACATCTCGCGGTGCCCTTTCGTATAAAACAATTTCTAGAAATGCGTACGACGAAAGGGGTGTATTCTCTTCATATTTTAGATTTCATCTACCTAGAAAATATCTTCGATCAATCGATATTTTCGATCCGATTGTCATTTTGGTAACTGTTCGCATAGCAGCGCTCCTTTTCTATCAATCGTCACACCCTCACGCCATCCTCGTCTCCTATTCGTTGATGCGTGCGACTCGTAGATAAAAGTAGAACGCATTTCGTGCTTCATTTGTTTTTATCATGATGTGACCGTCGGCGGTGAGAATTTGAGGGACGGTTCGATCGTTCTCTTTGAGGCAACGTTGTCGGCCATTGAGAGATGACACGCGTCCAAAGTGTACCCACTTAAAATAGGTGACTAAGTGGAAATTAAATTCGTTGTTATTTCGAAGTGGTATGTTTTTTTTCGAAGCAACATCAGTAGCGCGGCACCACCACTTCCTTCACGCTGTACGTACTATATTTCTCGTTTCGGTTTCACTCTAATAAAAGGCCGCCTCCATCCCTTCCTCATTCGGACTGGGTCGTTCCACACCCCACACAAGCCCTCGGACAAGCAGGACGGCATCAGTCTCCCAGTAATACGTAATCCTCGCCTCATCCGGACCTCCTCTCCCTGGAAACCAATTCCCCGGGACACATCCTCCCGCCTCCCGCCCCCATCCCCGCCCCTTCGCCCTGGACCCAGCCGCAGCATGCACGCGAAGAGGGAGATTCTCTACCCTCATTCCTCCCTCTTTTATGCCCCCTTCCCTCCTCCCACTGCCGGCCCCTCGACTCCTAGGGACGCGTCAGGCTTGAGGAAGGCCGAGGGTTTCGGGCCCAGAGAAGGGGTGAGGAGATGTGAGATGTGTGCGTGCGTGTGGAAGATGGGGGAGGGTGTTGGAGGGTTTTTTTCGTCAGCGGGGGTGGGGTGGTCCGGAAGGGAAACCGTAGGAAGGGGTGGGGGTTTGGATTTTCGAGTGTGAGGAAGAGAGAGAGTGGAGGATAGCATTTCGAGAGGGTGCGACTTCTCCGTTTCTCCCCTCCGACACCTCCGGAGTGAGTGAGTCTGGGGAGACATCTCGCCTTGCGTCTCTCGGCCGGCTGGCAGGGCCGCCGCTCCCCTCTCTCTCTCTCCCCACCCCTTGTGCTCCCTCTCTCTCTACTCCCCGACGACGAGATTCTCTTGTTACTTTCTTAATTGGTTGCAGGCACTTGATTTGCATCGGTATACGTTAACGTCCAAGGGTGAAGGGACTGTGGGAACAGTGGTTTTATTCATTGTTTATTATCGATTTAATTATTCGGAGCTAATTTCAGCTGCTAACTTTGTTACGAAGGATTCCTGCCTATATGAGCCAATTAACATACAATATGTACTCCCAGTGCACATTGACAGCGAGAACACAAAGTGATAAGTACGCCATTTACTCCAGTGGATCATGTAAAAGGAGTGACGACTGTGTATTTAACTATCGTGATATCGAAATATTTTCCTAAATCTTAATCTCAGATACCCGATAGAAGCGTGATAGGGAAGGGGGAATCGGCACCATATTCTTAAACAGCAGTTATTTAGGATCACTTTTCTTCTGGGGTATATGGATTCGATATCCACGATATTGATCAGACGGAATCGACGGCGACAACGGGGTATCTATGGTAACCACATCCAAAAGGATCGAAAGAATAAAAAAACACCTAACATCCGTTAATGAACAGCCGAAGTTTTAAATTACTTTGTTTGAGATGCGATAGTGGGAGGAGGAAAATAAAAACAAAATCAATTCTCATTTCTTGTGATGTTTCAATTTCCGCACCAATAATCTTATTCTTTCATATTTTAATGAGGAAATTAAAACGGCGTCGAAAGGAAATTTGTATCAGTTAAAATACAAATGTATTACTAATTCTTAGATATTCCGTGTTTTAAAAATATATATGTTGGGTGGCGCCACAGCCACAACTTAAAATTGGTCGAATCGGTTACTTCCGGTGGGTCATTTTCGCCAAATTATTATCATTTCAACTGCTCTGGTTTTAAAATTTGAATTAAAAATTTTGTGAGTCTCTGATTTATCAGTTTCTGAGCTATCAGGCGGGCGGAAAAAACCTGGTCCAAATTGCTATCAGAGTACTTCAAAACATGTTGAAAGCCCGAAGTTTGATTTTTTCGTGCACATTTTTTCATTGCTTTCTCTACAAGGTTTGTATAATAAGTTTAGGAATAAAAGATTTATTTCAGATATTGCTATAATGCTTCAAAATTCTTCAAAGTACATCCCTTGAGCGCTGATAGACTTTTGCTAACGGCTTTTCCACGACTCAAAGTATCCCTGGTAGGCGGATTCCGGAAGGACCCTGAGGGTACGCTTGCAAGCTTTTTTGATGGGACATCGGGCCCCATGGTGGAGTTATTGAGGGACGAGAACACTTTTGGGAATAGGAAATAGTCTGCTGGAGCCAAGTTGGGACTGTGAGTGGATTGGGGAATCGTCGCGATGTCGTTGAAGAGGTTCTTCACAAGCAGACCCTCGACTCTGCTTTTGGTCGTCTATCAAGACCTTCGGGACGAGTTTAACGCAGATCTTTCTCATCGCCAAATTTTCAATATTAATGGTTTACCCTGCCATCTTTTCAGTGCCAATACAATCTGCGATCATAAGCAGTCTTAACAGGCGATCTGAATTCAGTACTTCACGCCCAAGTTGCACGTTGCCGTCGGTTCTTGTCATCGATGGCAGTCCATCGCAGGACTCTTTCCCCACACTCTCTAGGCCATATTTGAAGAGCTTCTGCCACTTAAAAACTGCAGTTTGTGATATGACTTCATCCTAGAATACTTGACAAATCATGCCCAACGCCACCGTATCCGATTTCCCCAGTCCAACACAAAATTTGATGGCGCACCGAAGTTCAATCGTTCACTGCATTTTGCGCAAGCACCGAGTCAAGCGAGAGGGGTCCACTAAAAACACTATCTAGCCTGAACGAACGCCCGCAGGCGATTGGCGCTTGGGGCGTTTTGAAGGCCAGACGCGTCCCGAACCTGCGTGCTGCGAGCGCACTAGTTCGTACAGTCACATTAGGAAAAATTGTTCCCGATATTTTTATACAATCCTTATATACTAATCAGTATAGAGTAAATAATAAAGGAATTTCGAGCAGGTGCTTACAAGCAGGTGGATTCGTTCTATTCTTCCAGTAAATGATCAAGCCATTATCTAGGTGTACATATAGCAAATGAATTCTCATCATGGTTGATGAGTGGGGAGGCCGAAAGTAACCTGTTCCTTCAAATCGACATGGTTTAACCTGAAAGCAATAGGAATCGAATAAAACGTAAGCAAAACGTAAGAAAAAAAGCTAGAAAAAGCTTAATAATGCATTGGCTGGAGTAACGTGGACGGATTGGAATCGACGTACGACGTATATCATAGAAATCGTATCAATACATATGAACATTCAGGGTAATACCGAGGGCCGCCTGTGCCCAATTAAGGTCGTTTTTTTATCCCCTGATCAAAGCGATTTTGGCTAATTGGATGAAAAAATGCAGAGGAAAGACTGCACTCATTTGACCAACTTTCATTTTGTAAATAATTAATTATAACCTGAAAACTATGATAATGACATTCTCCTGAATTTGAAAAGTTCGAATTCATCTAAAATTAAATTATATTCAATAGATTTAATCACTTAGATAATTAGCGTTGAATTAGCAACGATAACATCAAAATCGTATGTCTATTAGCGCGCTCAATCAAAAATTAATTTCTCTAATATTTATGGGTTAATCTGCCTGCTTATTTTCTGTCAACTTTGAATTGTGACATTTTTATTTCGATAATTAATGTAATTTTTATGTGATATAATGCATGGATTGCCATAATTTAATTCGTGCTCCAAAATAAATCATTCAAACGAAAATTGAATCTTGTAAAAAAATTTCTATTAGTATCAGTGCATTAGGAGAGAGATTAAGAAGACCTCGGCTCCCTCCTTGTTTATGGAAATGCAATTGTTCGTCATTGACCCTCAAGTTAATTTAACAAAAATATTTTTAATCCCACCAAAATTACCTTCAGCAAATTGTTTGATTACGAAATACTATACATCTTTACTGTGGATGGAATAAGTATATTAGCTCAAGTGTACGAGGATGATCTGGAGAGTTTCCGATCTAACAAAGATACAAGACATTTTTTCTGAAATTTTCCGAGGTCGGAAACTTTTCAGACCACCCTCGTATATTATGATCAATATTCTACTATATCTAAGTATCTTATATACAAAGCGATCCATTTTTTATTCATTAATGGACATATCATTGTGACGGTGGTTTAACGGAAATAAAATCGTTTTCTTTGAACTAACTTGAGGATTAACTTCAGAGTGTATTCTGATTTAATATAACTAGAATTAATTTGATCGACCAATTACCCTTTGGTAAGTTAAAGTAAAAAATACAATATAAAACTAATCAGTTAATTTTAGTAACATTTCCCAAGTCTGAGTAGGAACTCATTAGCCAGATTAGATCGTGAACAGCGTAAACCGTTGTTATAGTAACTTAGCAGCGTGTCTAAATTAAAGAGGGTCGACGTTGGGAATCACTCCCGGTGTAGTCAAATTATAAATGGAATGTCGCAAATTAATCTTATAAAATGATTTTGAAAACGTATTACTATTCCCATCATACTAAGATTGAAGAAGAGCTCACGACAAGAAGATTAGATGGATCATACGTTAAGTCGACAGAATTAAAATGCATTTTTTTCTGCGAGTGATATGGTATCAAAATAATTTCAAACGGCGACGCTAAATTGAAAATTAAGCTTAGTAGCTTAGTGTTTGGTCATTAAAGCATCGAAATCTTATCTTATTGAAGTTTTTTAGTGAATATTTTTTCCCTTTTCCCTTCCTCTCCCTCATCCTCCCTTAGCCTTTACCCATCCCGGCTGGTGCTTGCACCCCCTGCCACACACCTCTTTGTTGGATCGCGGGGTAATTATTTAGATCTAGATTATTCTCCTTACGAGCAGCTATTCTCTCAGCATTGGTATTTCAAAACTAAGGTGATTCATGTTTGAATGCCGTGGTACGTAGGTAAGCTTGTTAAAATTATTTCCATCCTTTAAATTATAATGGATTTATGTAAGCTAGCAAATATTATGTAACATTTAATTTTTCTGGTGCTTGCCTGGTGTTAAATCACTCCCTTCCACACACCCTAGCGATGGCTTGCAGGATACCATGCAACAGTCTTCCGAGTGCACCAATGGCAGATGAACAAACACCCCCTGCCACACACCCCCGTGTGTCGTAGATATAGGTGTAAGGAGAATGCTTCAGCAGTCGGGTGGAAGACGCTCTCGTCTGTTTCCCTCGTTGCCCTCTCATCCGATGTGGGAGGGATGGCGCGGTCAGTCCTCCTTCCCCGGAAGCCCCAACTCCCCTTTCTCACCCCCGCACCAAAGCTCGCCCCTATTCCCAGTAACTCTTAACAGATGCTCCCCACCAATTTCGAAGGCGTCCGGAATGACAAGCTTCGTTCCGGCTGATATTTCCTCCCTTCCTATTATTTGAACACATTCGCTCCGTCGTTATTACGCTGCACACTAACGAACCAATCTCGTACCTTGTCCGGAGCTGCAGAAATGCGAGGGAGTTTCCGTCTCTGCAGAGACGCTTCCCTCATTCACGCTGAAAGAGTGTACACTCAGAAGTGAGTCTTTAAGTATCTTAATTCCCTTAGGTGTAGGCTCTCGCCTGCAGTGCTAAACAATGACCCCCTCCCGCTTAGCAACGCCACACCCATATATTACAGAATTAAGTTGCACTCAATAAATAGAGCGTTGGACTACTGACCAAAGGGCCCGGGTTCGATTCCTGGGCAAGCCTTCTGGGCACCCTCAGCTCCACCCAAGCTATGTGATTTTTTCGGTAGCCATATCTTCCTGGGGAACCGTTACAGGCACAGGGAAAGGAACTGACCCCCCTACTCTGATGTGTGAATTTCACACGCCGTATAGGGCTTAGTACTGGGTGAACTCTGCCATCACCTATCAAACGGACCTTCGGGTTAATTACTGTGTTTATGGTTTTATATAAGACAAGTATAAATAGGAAACATGTTAAAGGATGCTTATCTTCAAAAAACGTTACGTTTTCTTGAGCTTGAGTATGCTGCAAGTGAATGGGATCCTCATGAAGTAGGATTAATTTTGGAACTAGATCGAGTGAAACGCAGAGGATCTAGGTTTGTGAAAATTTGTTGTGAACAAGGTAGCAACACTATTGAAAAAATTACGATGGGAGCCATTAGTTGACCGTAAGCTCAAATACAGGTCAAATTTACTGATTAAATTGGAGGCAGGTTACTGATCCGAGGGTGTTAAAGACATATTACAGGCCCTGACTTACCACGGCAGATCAGAACACCACTGTAAAAGCAGGGAGATTTATTGTAGAACAGATGAATTTAAAATGTCTTTTTTTCCTCGTACCCTCAGAGTTCAAAATAGTTATGACAGCAATCGCGTGAGAGATAATTTGAATTGGTAGTGTGTAGATATAATATTATATTATGTTATTGTGTAGATATTATATTTGTCGATATCCTCTGCATGTTTCTTCCTGCATGTTATTCCTTTTATTTAATTGACCCATCTTTTAACAGTTATACAGCATGGTTTGAATGTACGTATCCCTTTATTGAATATTGTTTCATGTAAGTACTTTCTTTCGTGTGATTAAAATGTATCGAGTGCATGATCAGAGTAATTTTTGCTTAGAGGTAACATGATTTGGTTTTGCATGTGGTTTTATTCTCTTTTACGGGTGATGACCTAAAACCCCCCGCCACACGCGCCCGCGGCGGTTTGCGGGGTATTATGCAGATGCAGATATTCGCAGGGCCGGGAAGTATCCTCGAAGTTGAAGAACACATCATCAAGATATAGTTAGTTTAATAATTCCACTTCTCCGAGGATACGAAACGTGAGCGCTGTTAGCGAAGGTGAGAGGCCATTTCTGGCAATTCCAATTGTGAATAATTAAAACTAAACAGGCTGATCGGATAACTAAGTTGAGGAAGAGGAGCAGGAAATGTAGGAAAAACTCAACGATATCAGGTGAAAAATGATGGCGACGCTATCGGCGCCACCATACGACGGCGCTGAGTCATCGAAACGTGTAGGAACATCAAGTAAAGAATTACAAATGACTGTTTTTGTTTGATTCCTAGCGAAACATTGACAAATTCGGGCCATAGAATCGGACGGATTTTGGGATGCGATACCTTGGCTCAAACTAGTTGCAAGAGGAAGATTGTGATCTGGAGAAATGAGCAAGAAAACTGCCGGGTGAGATCCATGCAGTAAACAATGGCAGACGCATCGAACGAGAGATACAGTGCCTGAATAAGTTGGCCAGTATGATAATTAAAGTTGGGAGGCCGGAAAAAAAACTGCGTCAAACGTATTTTTGGCGGTTTGGTAGCGACTGTGGGGAGTCACCGTTCGAGATGAAAACGCTTGCTTAGAACCATGCAGATAATTGTTTTTGTTCATTTCAATCGGTCTCATTAAAAAAAAAGAGAACCGTGTGTCGGCATGCGTGCATAACTGTTGTTCCATCTACATCTACAGAATACCCCCTCTGCTGCTTGTTTTAATGCGAAAGGTGATGGGTACAAACGAAGTTCATCATCCCTGCTGGGTTATCAATCCGATGATTGATTCCTAGCATCTCTCCTGTTCCAATCTGCCCATATCTTCATCCCCTCATTGGCACGGAGACATCTACCATCGCCTGCTTCTCGTACTCCAGTCTTGGCCTTCCTCTGCAATTCTCTTCCTCCATGTTTCCTTCAGCAATGTTCTTCAGTAAACCACCGGTACCAGAAGACGTGCCCTCTTCTTCTTGTAGGTGTCTTCCATAGGCTTCTGTCGTCAGCCACTCTTCGAAGTACAGTCTTCATTTGATACTCTCTCTATCCAATTTATTTTCGATATTCTGCCATAGAACTGCATTTCCACCTCCTCCCACCTTCCTTTCTATCCAGACCATATCGAACACGTCTCACATCCATAGAAACTTATACTCTACATAGAAATAATTATAATTCTTAACAAATGGCTTCCATATGCTTCCATAAAATCATACATTTTTTAAAAAGGCTTCCATAAAATTTCTTGGTAGCAACTTTCCTTCGCCATTCTTCTTGACTCACTGTTCTATTTCTTTTCTCTTCTGCCATGTGGCATATGCCTATACTTGTACTACTTGCCATTAGCAGTTGGTTTTTCTGACTAAAAGTCCTCGCCATTTCTATTCTCTTTACGAAACCCTATTGCTTGTTTCATCGCTAGTGATCTTGCTATCCTAGAAGCAAAACAAATCTTCCTGTGTGTCTTTTCCTCGCCTAAAGTGGAGATTTTTTTCTCCTACTTCGACTACAGACCTTAATTTTAACCATGTTTATCATCAAATTATCTTTGCCATCCCGCGCCTCCAATTGGCTGGTATCCTCTTAAGGTCTTCTGTTCACTAATAGCTATGCAGGTCACGTCGTCAAAGGCAGCCGTCCCATCCTCCAGGTAATTGGCGGCCTATTGTTTGTTGACAGTAACTCGCCAAGTCTCGGCATCTTCATAGGAGTGGATTTTTTTGACCATCCTACTGGAGGATGTCTTCCGAGTACCGCCTCTAATTGTCCACGACTGCTCATTCGTCCGGTACACTCGCTTATTTCTCAGCTGACCTCTATGTCTAGAGGTCGACCCCACGTTGGATTCACTCGGTGCCTTAAAACTGAGCTACGAGAAGTGTTTTATTAAAAAATATACGTGTAGGGCGATCCTCGTTATGCCATAGCGGTACCGCTATTAGAGGGCATATCCCAAAATTTTCCGTCTTCCTTATCTGTCTGTCGGAAACCCAAAATCTTTTTTAGTATTCACTAGGAGAAATTATGGTCCAAAAGTGTATTGTACTTCAGAGTAAGTAGTTAATTGGGCAAGACCGAAATAGAGGTATCATCTTTATGTACGTAAGAAAAAAAAAACGAGCGTTTCAAAACTGCGAGAGGAAAAAAACTCACAGCCACCATTCGAAGGACTTGTAGTGACGGCATTCGAAGGAACGACGTATTCATTATGAAGAAAATAAGCTCCCTTTCCTCCGCTGCTGCGCCCCTCCCCCCTTTGAAAGAAGTGGCCGGCGGAAGCACACCCCTTGTCACTCCCCCGCGTAACCCCCCTACTAATCTCCCCCAAACCCCGCTGTTCCTTCACCCACCCCCGCCACTCCGTGCAGCCGACGCGAGGGGCCGTAAATCACCGCTCCACCCCCTAGCACCGTATGCAGGAGGGCAGGGGAGGGGGGTGGGAAGGGTCGTTCCTCCACGCCGGGGAGAGCGATAATTCAACACGCACTAACCCCCATCCCACTTCCCCATCTCCGAAACACCTTCCCCCTCCCGCCATACCCAATTGGCACGCTCGACTTCCTTCTGCCGCCGAAGTCCAAAATATCACTTCCTCTCCCCTTTGTCCACGGATTCCAGCGCGCCCCCTTTCTGCTTTCTCTCTGCTCACCTCAACGAGCCAGCATAGCGAGGGCGGGCGTTCGTCGGCACCCTGCCTTTCCCATCGTGACTGACTGACTGATTCCTGGAGAACGCGTGGCACATTGAAGAGGGAGACTGTGTTAGACGCGTTGGAGATCTCCATCTACATGCATGGCAACCTGACGGCTAGGTCGTGTGCCGAGGGTCAATATCGTAACAGGCGTGCATCATCAGGAACGTTACTGAACGATTTACCAATAGAAATATGTCATATAGTTACGTGTTAAACACTGTTCTAGGCATGCGATACGAGCTGCTGTCCGAAGAATAATTAAATAGTAATTAGATGGCATGATGACCACACAAGAGGTTACTTTCCTTAGCGACATCGCCGGCGGTTATTTCAAACCCTTTTTCTTCAATGGTAAATTTATGACGTTGGTGAAATAACAACCTAATCGTTTCAACTCATGTGCATCGGTATCTTCTTATTTTTATGATCTCTTCCACCGTATTACGATGGGGCTGGTCATAAATGTTTACATCGTCGCATTCTTCGACCCGTTTCCAATTTGTAGACCGTTTATGGACCGTGCATGGTACGTTCCACGTCGGCCTATCTATCTATCCCCTTGAGCGATAAGAGGGAATCAGAACAGTAGGTTGGTTTTATTGTTCATATTTCTAACGACTTTGGGTTTAATACTGGGTGAGTTCAACCATCACCTACCAAACCAGCTTTGGGGTTGATTACTGTGTTTTTTTTCATACGCGACGAATATTCATCGGCGATGATTTCACCATGCATACGTAGATACATGCAAGTACCTACCTTTGGACGCCGTTCCCTTTCAATGTTGACTGCCTGATTATATGGGGATACCTCTTTTTCCAATTGTGTATGCTCTTCCTTAGAATTACATATATCATTGGCCATGCATGCATGTGTATCATTGGCTATGAATTTCTCCAACGAACAAATATTGTTGGGTCACCAACATGATTACCGATACATGTTTACATCTGAAAACTTTGCATTTTGTTCACTAATCGCATTGCTACAGCAGTTTAAGGATTACCTCCGTCATATATAATATTTGTCGAATGTTTGGTTGAGTGACGTCCAAAAATTAAGAGTGAACTTAATAGGTATGAAGACATACTATATGTATTTTTGTAGAATAGGCCACTTACATTATTACATTTTACACTCTGAAGTATTTAACATTCTCTCGTAAATAACTCCAGTTTATGTTTTAATTTTCATCAAAATAGCTCTGATTAGTCATAGCGTCATAATATTACTGACACTGCGAACTATTCATGAAGGTAATACTTTTGTAATCTCCAGTCACGAGTACGTATCTCACTGGAGCCAACCGACTCTCTCACCCCTCGGCTCCTATCTTAAGACGGATGGGAGTCCTTTGCTTTCGTTTCGTCAATCGTTAGCAGATGACATAATGACATCACTGATAGCTCACCCGACAAGCAATGACTACCAAAATTTTCTAACTCATTGTGAAGTCGGTGATAGAAAATGTGCCAAGCTGTGCGCTGCATAAACTTTTTAACTCTCTAAGATCTTTCTTGAATATGAAATGAGAAACTTTATCCAAAAGGTCGATTGGTCGAGAAAATATTCTCCTTCCAAGCAAGTTGTGTCGTTCGGGAACCTCTTACGTTGTATCTCCAACAATACAATAGAATTATCATTGAATCAATCAAGGCGAGAGACCTATGAAGGAGTTGTGTCAGAAAAAGCTATCCGACCTGTGTTCATATCTCCACACTAGTGCTATTCTTCGTCATCCGGGCCGTGGCATCCTTCGAAGTAGCCCCAATTTGATTGAACTACACATTCCCATCGGTGCTTCCACATCTTAAAGCAGTCCACAAAAGCAGATCTTGTAATGGCCTTCAGCTTGGGCGTCGCATTACTTACTCTGAATCGACTCGATGTCGTGGAACCGCTTTCCTTTGAGCGCCATTTTCAATTTTGGGAGCATCCAAAAGTCGCAAGGAGCCGGAGGCTGGCGAAGCAGCTGTACAGTCTTTTATTTCGCCAAAAATTGCTGCACAAGGTTCGATGAATGCGCTGGTGCATTATCGTGGTGAAGAAGCCAGTCATCACTTGACCAGAGACGCGGTCATTTTCTGTTCGTATTTATAAAATGTTCGAGGATGCAAAGCTGTTCGCTAGGGTTCTCGAGAAAAACGAAATTTGGAATATCGTGACACTTCACCAACTCAAAGACCGACCACAGCACGTTATTTATTCACTGCATTCTTCCATTTTAGGGAAGGTTTTGGAAAGTACATAAATACTATTTACTTCATTATGAGAAACAAATTTGCACTTTTCCACAGATTTATTTGTAATGTACAACGCGTTTTAGTTCACCGAACCATCTTAAGGTACAAGACGAGATTAAACATGTGATACATCATAGTTACTCTCGTTCCTACTATTTACTTGTACGGATTACAAGGGCTTACTTATTTTGTCTTGCAGCATAATACCATTTCTTCGTTACTTCTACGTTCATGCCATCTGTAAAGCCTTCTTCCCTCAACCCCACTTACCCAACATTATCCCTTCCATCACGTCCTTCATCATCCAACCTCTGACTGCCTTTTTCGCTATTCCCCCATTTTAACTTCCTCCCTTCGCCCATCATAATGAAAACCTAATCGTTTGTATTCCTCTAAATCCAACTTATTTTCTTCATTCTCCGCCACACTCACATTTCAATAATCTCCAATTTACGCTCATCCTCTTGCCTAGAAGACCAGATCTTACCTCCTCAAAGCACAATGCTCCATATTATACGTACATAGTCTTCACTGTTCATCCCTTCATCTCTTCCCTCAGTGTACCCGTCATCAATTCTCCATGAATGCCTCATTCCCTAATGTCTTCTCCCACTTTGATGCTTGACTTATATTTCCTACTTCTCGATACTTCATTAATTTTTTTTCCTTGGGCTCAATCCTTACGTCATAACTCACTCATTTGCCTTGTAAAACACTCAATAATAACTACAATCAATTGTGTGTCAGACTCACTATTGCTCTTATTATTTGCAAGCATAACTTAATGACTTAATCATCTCACCGCCCCTTTAATTTTCAGCTCAAGCCCTTCTCATGCCACCCTTGACAATTCATTAGCATGAACCTATTTTGAAAGGGACCGGCGGCAACGAACAACCCTCTCTTAATCCCCTGAATGTCAATTCACATTCCGATTCTATCTCTGGTACCTTCAATTGTGCAGTTTGATTCTAATGCAATTTTCTAATAAGTTGCCTATCCTTCCAGTCTACTCTCATATTTCGCAATATTTCCTTTAACTTTCTCCAGTCTACATGATCATAGATCCTCTCAAAATCTACGAAGGGCAAAATTATTTTGATTCTATTCAATATTCCTTTCTGCAAATGTCTTCATCATTAGTGTCAAGCGTTCCTCTTCCCTTCTAAACACGAACTGATATTCACCTAGAATGCAAAATTACCAAAGTGTAAAAAAATTCGCCTTGACCGAGATCCCGGCATAGGCGAATGATTTTTACACTTTGAAATGTTTGCATTGTAATGCGCATTAGTGGATGACTCCTTTAAAGTTAATATCGCGGCGCCTTCAGCAGTTATTTGAATTCTGATGCTAGAAATGTATTATTACCCCCCCCCCTCGTACATCGGTAGGAGAGATCATGCCAATGAAATGAGGGAGATTAAGTGTAGAACAGATAGATTTTAGATGTAATTTTTTCCACGAGCGATAGGGGATCATAATAACATTGTCCGACAGTAGTAGGGTCAAATTCGGGCCAAAATTAGTCTGGTATGTATTCACCCCCTGCCATACACCCCAGCGGTGGCTAGCAAGATACAAAAGTAAATAATTAAAAAAATTAGCCAAAGTAGTTATCACAAGATAACTTCTAATTCCCCCTGCCTCTCCCTCATCCCTTCCTTCATTCGCCTGCCATTCCGAGAGTTTAATCGGCAGTGGGATGTTGAAGGCTATGGTGGAGGGAATGTTGGGCAAACGAGGAAGGGGCAGGAATAGGATAGGGGTGTTGGACGGAATGAAGAGAGTAAGGAAGTATAAGGAGATTAATGGAGGCTTTATTGTAGAGTAGAATGTTGGGATGTGTTTTTATTTATTTATATATACCCTGCAAGCCACCACCAGGGTGTGTGGCAGGGGGTGAATACACATCAGAATAATTTGACCCGAATATGACCCCACCGCGGCCGAAAAATTTTATAATGATTCCCTATCGTTTGCGGAAAAAATTACACCTTAAATCAATCTGTTCTACACTTAATCTCTCTACTTTTATTCGCATGATCTCTCCTACCATAGTACGGTGGGGGTAATAATACATTGTCAACATTACTGCTAAAGAGACCTCCTTCCAATTTATGCAAGAGATTCAATCTGTAATTTAACCTTCGCTCCGTGAGTGATTCCCAGTCTAGCTGCTCTAATATTTTGGATACGCTACTAAGTTTATCATAACAGAGTTTCATAAATCTAGCTCCTCGCGATCCAATGCGGAAATTGATCCAACCTCGTTAGGATCCCATATATGTACTTGCAGCTTATTCTAAATGAGGCCTTACCAGTGACCGATAACATTTCTATCTGACCTTTAGATCGCATTTACCCAGCACTCCTCTAGTTTATCCTATTTTTTGTTAGCTTGTCCACACATTCCCCATATGTGTTTCACCCAGGAGAAGTCGTGGGTGAGTAACGCCTACATAATGTATTGATTCTACACATCCATTTTGGTGTTTCTAAAGCATTCGGCGTTCGGGTGGGAATTGCTCTTTTTCCAAAACTTCATCACTACATACTTTTTTAAGTTTAATTCTAATTTCCAAGTGTCGTGCCAGCGTTGTATAGCATTAAGGCCATCTGACAAAGCGCTGTTGTGTCCTCAGGATTACGGATATCACTGTAAACCGCTGTTCCGTTCGGAGAAACAAAGGAATAGTCGTTTTACAAATAAGAAATGTAGGTTTGGAGTGTTATGGTGTGTCTTTTTAGACAAAGCTAGCTAATATAGCGATCTCAAACAATAGAATACCATTTATTATTACCACTGTCATATTGGGTCAAACCTCAAAAGCCTCAATCATGTCAAAATTAGTCTGGTGTGTATTCACCCCCGCCACATACCCTAGCGGTGGCTTGTAGGGTTTTAAAAGATGAAAAAAATATATCTGAACCGTGCGAAGGCTGACGTCCTGGCTTCCCACCTCGAGGGCCCTGCTAGGGTGCGCACGTGCTTTGTTGAGAGTAATTTAAGTGAGTACGCCATACGTCGAATGGGACGTTAAAGTGTGGATCCCTTGGTGCCTTTGTTAAGAGTAGGCTAACACCAATGCCGGATTTCTCTCCACTTAATTACCCACCTATCCTAAAATGCTCAAATACCTCAGGGCTCGGTCTCATCCCCTAAAAACTTCTGCCATTTAATTTCGTTGACATGGCCTAAAAAAGTCCGCGTTCAAATCCCGGGTAATGCCTTGGTTATGCTCAGATTGAGTAATCACAAGTTCTTCCTGCGAATTCGAATGGTGGCAAAGGAAATGGATCTGATCCCATCTTATTACCATGAATGTGCCATTTTCACATGCATAAAGTTCACTTCGGAGAGAGCTTCGACATCGTCAGTTAAAACCAGCCTTCAAGGTGATTCTTTTTGAGCAGATGTGACCGCTCTACATCTCAATAAATTCCCGAATTGCGCGGACCGTAATGTGGAAATAAAAAAGTCACTTCTCAGAAGTTTTTATGCCGAGGAAACGTACGCACAAAATATTCTTGTGAACCGTTAGTCCTTTGGAAAAAGAAAATGCTTTGGAGTCATCGCGTGCTGTATGCTGTTGCCCCCGGGGGGCGTCTTAGGGATCGGGCCAGCACCCTCCGAATAGCATCACGCGACGTTCCCTAAATATCGCCAGCATGGCATAACGATGATCAGCAAACAACCGTTAGAATCAGGGAGAAAAAATGGGAGATTTTAAAGTCGTAGTGGCGGACGGCGTTTCTTCGCAACGTACGCCGCCAATGCCGAGAGAAGGATTCTCAGCATCCGGAAAGAGAATAAAAAACAGCGGCAAATGCCATCATTAGCATTGGCGAAGTCTCCCACCAACATACAGACAATGGGAACAATTTTACATTTGAAAGACAAAACTTTGCTAACAATAAATAGGATTTATTAGAAGAGTACTGGGTAAATGTGATGAAAAGGTCAAAGAGAAATGTTATATGTCGTTGGTTAGGCCTCGTTTAGAATATGCTGCAAGGAGGTATATGGGATCCTCACGAAGTTTGATTAGTTTCCGAAGTGAATCGCATGAAGTGTAGAGGAGCTAGATTTGTAAAACGTTGTTATGAGAAACTTAGTGGCGTATCCAAAATATTAGAGCAGCTAGGCTGGGAATCACTCACGGAGCGAAGGTTAAATTACAGATTGAAGCTCTTGCATAAATTGGTTCGACCGTGGTAGGGTCATGTTTTGGTGAAAATTATTCTGGTGTGCATTCATCCCCTGCCACACACCCTAGCGGTCGTTTGCAGGGTATATCTAAATAAAAAATAAACTTGGAATAAAAGAGGTCCGATATGACTTCCCTGGTGAACCCCTGAAGTAACTTCTACTGCATTTGAGCTAACTCTGACTAATCATTGTACACGACCATTTCATTTAGGCTTTCTTAAAACCTAGAAAAATCGCATCCACTGGAACATATTCTCCCGAAATAAGTTGTGTCTCGCGGGATCTACCTTTCCGGAAACCGTGCTGACTTTTCATTAATAACTTCTAATTATCAAGGTGTCTCACGATCAAACAAGCAACTATATGTTCCATAACCTTGCATGGAATGGATATGATAGAAATAGATCTGTAATTGCTCCTTTACTCCTTATCTCCGTTTTTAAATATTGGTGTTACGTTAGCCGTTTTCCAATCTCTGGGTACCTTTTGATCTACCAGCGGCTTCTTAAATTTGATTTCCAGATATGGTGCAATCTTCAATCTTTCTTTCCTGCCGTTAATCTCTCTAATTATATGGACACGATCTCACATACCTGAGTATGATGGGGCTAATAATACATTTTCAACACTACTGCTAAAAAGGCATCCATCCAATTTTTGCAAAAGATTTAATATGCTATTTAGCCTTCGCTCCGTAAGTAATTTCTCATTACATAATTTATAACAACCTTTTGCAAATCTAGCTCCTCTACGCTGCACGCGATGGAATTCAGCAATTACTTTTCCGCTTCGTGAAAGATAGTGCATCAGTGAACTTCATTGGAAATTTGATGTTTTCCTACGCCTAATATGTTTGCCAGTTCCGCTTACCATCGGCTACTCTTGAAATGACTTCCTCTTACATAGTGCAAATAACATCGTATTAACAATATTTACAAGTAAATCTTGGGCACCGGTGCCATTATATAGGCCAGAAACCCCTGATGATAGGTGAGACCTCGGTACCTTGGGAACATTCATAGGCACCGGTATCAAGGGCAAGAATCCAAAGTATGCATCGGCGACTCGGTAGCGGCGTAACTGCCCCCGGATGGTGACCTTAGCGTACGAGTTTCTCGCGTGCCTCCATCCCTCCCCCCACCCCCATTCGTCGGCGGAGGTCCTTGCGGAGACACAAGGCGCTGCGAAATGTGGGGCGGAGTCCCCTACCCCTCCTACGCTCCCCATGAAAAGAAACAGACCACCTCACCGCCCCCGTCCGAAATACGCGCAGATATTCGTCGCGTCGGTCCGGGGCGCGACTTCGCTTCTTTGTCGCGCGCGCGCGTCCTCTCCAGCCCTCCCGCTAAATAGGCACGCGCCGGGCGACCCGACGGCGCCACCACCGCCCAGACGCCTGGCGCCCCCCTTTCTCCTCCTCCCCCCGCCCCTGAAACAAAAGACCGATCCCACCACCACTCACTCCTCTCTCATCCGCCCAGTCCACCGCCACCTATTCCTGTTGTCTGGACTGCGACTCTCTTCGCGAGCCACCTTTCCCCCTCTACCGCCGCCTCCATTCCTCCCCCCTTGTGCGTATTTCGTTGTTTCTTGGGGGGGGGGAGTGCGTGCGGGGATCCCGCCTATATTCCCCTCCCCGCTCCTCTCTCTCTCTCGTCTCCACCCCTCCTCCTCTCCAATTCACACCCTCTCGCTCCCTTCCCCTGCCTGGCCATCTCTCTCCCTCTCCCCGTACTCCCGAACCCCTTAACGTGTGCTAATAATTCGCTCCCTTTCCCCTTCCCCCCACTTCCCGTCTCTCTTAAACGACAACAAACGTCCCCGACCACCTCCGCGCGCTCTGCCCCGGAGCGAGCGTCCGTCTCTCGAGGGCAGAGCATCGTTCGCTCCTAGAGGAAAGGATTACATGCTTGCATATACTGCCGCGCCTTCGAGATTACCTCAAGTAATTGCTGCAATCGCTTTCTTTTATCCCATGAAATCCTCCTTAGATCCGCATAACAGCAAAGAAAAAAATATTTACTATTGCTGGGTACAGTATACATATGCATACAAACAAACGCATGCCCTTCACACTGTCCCTTTTAGAGTACTACGCTGGAAATCACTCAAGGAGCGATGGTTAAATTACAGATTGAAGCTCTTGCATAAATAAGAAGGTGTCTTTAGCAGTGATGTTGAAAATATATTACTCGTATTACCTCATCGTGCTACGGCAGGAGAGATCATGCTGGTAAAATTAGTGAGATTAAGTGTAAAACAGGATTTAATACGTCATTTTTTCCATGAACGATAGGGGATCATGACAACATTTTTCAACCGCGGTAGGGTCATGTTAGGGCAAAATTATTATGGTGTGTATTCCCCCCTGCCACACACCCTGTTGGTGGCTTGTAGGGTATATATAAATACAATAAAAAATAAATTTTAAGTTAAGACTTAGTTCCTTTTCACCAATGTATATTCTACTCTACATGATACGTTGCAAGGAACGAAGGTGTGTGGCGGGGGGTGGTTCAACGCTCGTGTCTGCGTGATTTATTTTTTAGTACCCTGAAAGCCAGTACTGAAACTCTCTGTGTTTGCCAATAATGTACCCATCGCCCACCATTCCGGCAGTAAATATTACCAAGACCACCCAACTAACATCTTTCCCTGCGTGTCTCGCCCAGGAGTGAGTCTGCTTCGGATTTTCAGATCGAAAATAAAGATCGGTGAGTAGCAAGGTAATGGGAGAGAAATCTGGACCTGGAAAGCTGGAAGTCGGACGTAAATCAAGGAGAAGTGATGGAGATGTTGGTGTGCTTTTATGAACATTGTTCTCGTTGCAATGTCGTCCTAACGGTTACGTTCATGAACATGTAAATACAGGAAACGATAGCTGATTTGAAACATTAAAAGGCAGAATAAGTGTCTGCATAAATTTTCGTTAAATAAATATTGTAGGGAGTAAAAACCTTTAACTGAAGGCCGAGCAATCATTTCACCGCATAATAAGTATTTCGTAGGTGCAGATGTAGTTGAAAAAGTATATATTTGTATGTTTGGCATTCTGACATTTGCATTATATTCCTTCACAACTTAAATATACACAGCAACTGTTTTCATAAGACGAATAATTGATATCTTCTTTGCTACTTTTCGGACGTTAGGTTGAGGAATAAAGCTAAAAAAAGCGCCTGGCACGTACGATTTTATTATTACAGTGCCGCTACATTTGTGTGACCAAATTTTAGAGTAACCTTGCTGGGAATCTATCACTAGGCGAAGGGTAAATTAGATATTCAAACACTTGCATAAATTGGAAGGATATCTCTTCAGCAATGTTGCGGAAAATGTATAATTACCCCCATCGTACTGCGGTATGAGAAATCATGTCAATAAAATGAGAGAGATTAAGCATAGAAGAGATAGATTTAAGAGGCAATTTTTCCCACGAACGTTAAGGAATTATAATAATTATGTCTGACCGTGATAGGGTCACAAAATACGAATATATCTGTGATCTTGAGGACATAAGAGCTTTATAAGATGACCTTAGTGCTAACCAACGCTGGTGTGACACTTAGCAATTAGAATTGTACATAAAAAAGTGCGTAGTGATGACATTTTGGAAAAAGGGCAACTTCCACCCGAATGCATACTGCATTGGGAACACCGAAATGGATTGTGCAGACCCAATTAAATGCCTTCGCGTTACCCTCACTCACGAACTATCCTGGATGAAACACGTACGGGGAATATGTGGACAAGCTAACAAAAAATTAGGAATTATTAGATAAGTACTAAGTAAATTGGATGAAAAGGTCAAAGAGAGATGTTATCAGGCGTTTTTTTAGGCCTCATTTAGAATACACTGCAAGTATATGGGATCCTCATGAAGTTGGATTGATTGCCGAATCGGATCGCGTGCAGTGCAGAGGAGTTAGATTTATAAAATATTAGAGCAGCTAGGCTGGGAATCACTCATGGAGCGAAGGTTATTTTCCTGTTTGAAGCCCCTGCAAAAATTGGAAGGTCTCTTTAGCAGTGATGTTGAAAACCTATTATTACCCCCATCGTACTGCGGCAGGAGAGATTATGTTATTAAAATTCCAGAGATTAAGTGCAGAAGAGACAGATTTAAGATGTCATTTTTTCCACTAACGATAAGGGATCAGAAAGCATCGTCCGACCGTGCCAGGGGGTGGGGGGGAGCTGTTTTGGGTCAAAGGTAAATAATTAACCCCTACCCCACATCCTAGCGGTGGCTTGCAGGGTAATATGTAAATAAAAATAAAGAGAATTCTCAGCCATTTAACTTTTAAAGGCTATTTAGACTTTTCTAGGCTTGTTAAGTTTTGTTTCCCTATTATATAGAGCTAAAGAAGTCATTAAAATTTGTTCTTTTCTCGTTTATTTTTAGCAAGTTATTCCATCGATGATTTTCAAATTTTGTTGCATTAATGGGATATTCGGCGATTTTATTAACTTTTTCGTGAATCGTTTATCAGACTCAGGCAGGAATAATTTTTATCGACATCCTGTTCGGAATCCCTTTTCACGAGACCCACGTGGCGTAGCGGCGAATGGGAGAGGCGCGTTTCCTTGGTATCCGATGCGATAATAAACAGAAGTTGGTGTCGAAGATGATCAAAAACTTTCGGAGTCGGGTGTGTATTTTGAGGAAAGGAATAATTTCCGGGACAGGCTGTTTAGTCCGTTGGGACACATTCCAGGCATGGCATCTCGCGTTGGAATCAACTGATTCCACACGTTCGTGGAATGCATCCGGGGAATGATTATGCCTCGCGTCTCCCTCTTGTGTTATTTACAAAATGAGAATTTATCTCACGTATGTCAGGCGCTAAATATGTACTCATAAACTCCAAAAAATTTGGAAAATATAACCGTGAAAGTTAAAAGTAATCAAATCGAGAAAAAAACTGTAAGGAAGTAGTTGCAACCACGTTTACACCAACGGAGATGAAATTATATTGCCCGTTTAGCAAATGTTGCTGGTGGAAGTTTAAAAGGGTTAACTGTTCGCGCGCGTTTTATTTAATCAGCAAGGAGAGGAAGAGAAAGATGATAGGTATTTGGTTTTCCGGTTGGGTAATTTCCGGTTTTATAAAGCTTAGGAAGAATTACTAATGCTGTCAGGCTAGGTTGTGGTTTCGTCTACACGCTTATTGTGGGCCTCCGTGATGAAACGGGGGTATCTATTCTACAACTACATAATGCCTCACAAGCGTGGGGCGTGGGGCGGGGGGTGCAAAGTCACCAGCCATGCATACACAATCACAATTATTGCACCACTACGCAAGCATCAGTTCGATCATGTGCTCGAACAATATTAATGAAACGAAAGAAGCCACTTACACGCAAGAATATTCAATAACAGGATATTTTCAAATCATGTGAGAGCAATCTTATTAAAATGGGTCTTTTTAAAATTCATGCAGGATATTAGCAGATATAGTATAATACCAACGCTAATTATCCCCCTCGCCCCTGTGATCATAAGAATTTTGATCTCTAATCCAACAAGTATAAATATGACATTTTTAATCTATCATATATACTACTTATCCCCCTGATTTTACGTACGTGAATTGATCTACCGTAGTAAGTCGGGACTTGTAAGATGCCCTGAACGTCCTCGGAATAGTTACCTGCCTTAACCCATTTTTTAAGCTTAACTCAAATTGCCTAGTGTCGCACCAGAGTTGTATAGCATTATACTAGCCATCTGCCTACAACGACGCCTTCAATTTTTAATCGTTGGTAATAACATATATACCAGTCTTTGTGAGACGAAAATACGTTCTCTCAAAGCCTGAGCGTTGAAAATGTAGTATTACCCCATTGTAATACGGTAGACGAGATAATGCTTATATAATTAGAGAGATTAAGTGTAGAACAGATAGATGCCATTTTTTCACGAACGATAAGGGATAAGAATAACGTTGTCCGACCCCGGTAGGGCTAAATATATTCGGCTAAAATTTAGTCTGATGTATATTCACCTGCGGCCACACACCCTAGCGGTGGCTTACAGGGTACCAAAAAATATGAATACAACTACGATGGTTGTTGTTGGTGACCGAGAAATCCCTGCCACACGCCCTCTAGGTGGCTTGCGGCGGAATATGTGGATGAACCAAGCAATATAGGATGAAATGGATTGGAAAAACAGTATTTTAAAGACAATAGGATAGAACGCGTCGTGAGGACGTGGGGGGGAGGGGTCGGTGGGGACGAGGGGGGGGGGGTAAGCTCATCGGGATTGATGGCAGCCACTGATGATGTCGGATCTCGTACCCGTAGGCCTCGCCATAATTTTCAGCCGGTTTGTATTAGTGGTCATTACACATTGCGTGCTATTTTCGAAGTTGATCACCAAGACATTCTAAAGCCGTGGACGTAGCCTTGCGGAAGAGCCGCATTGTTGGTAGTCATCACCTATCGTCCCCTCGCACGTCGCAATAGCCTACTATTGTCTACCTGCTAGTTTCTTTTAATACAGCATGAGTGTAGCTTGAAACTAGCATGTTAGGTAAAATCGTGTGTGACGGCCCGATGGAGATATATGCTAGCACATAGGTGGCGCCGAAAAATTTTGAAAAAGGCCGATGTGAATTTGCGCAATGCTTGCATTAAACATTACTCCATTCTTGTGTTGACTCAATTGAAACAATAACAATGTAAAATAATAAATAGAAATTTAATATTTATATGACCATTTTACCATTGTAAAGCAGAGCTAACTAAACCGACCATTGTTGCCATTACCCTCTTCGAATAGCACCAATGCCTAATTCAGTAGAGTACATGTACTTATCCCTATTCCTATTAGTGAACTAGGGGCTAGCAAAAGGTAGTTCAACTACCTCGTAGATGCGTTTAGGTATAACAAACCCCTACGTACATGGACACATATATGGGAAGCAATCATCGAAAAAGCGGTCAAATCATAGTTCCTGTAAACTGAATATGACAAATTCCCTCGGATATCTGAAAACATATATTTTTGTGAAAAATGTAACCGTTTACTACGTTAAAAAATAATCATTGACACAAAAAGACTAAGCAAGTATGATATTTTCAATTAGCCATTTTACGTCTCTTAGCGATATCACCTGTTACGGATGAATGATTTTCGACGTCTTTTACGCAGATCTATAAATTGCATGGATCAATCTTTGGATTGATTACTGGTAAAAACACCATAAACACAGTAATCAACCCGAAGGTCGGTTTAGTAGGATGGTAGAGATCACCCAGTACTAAGCCCTATACGGCGTGTGAAAATTCACACATCAGGGTAGGGGGGCCAGTTCCTTTCCCTGTGTCGGTTATGGTTTCCCAGGAACACCTGGTACCCGAAAAATCACTTTAGCTTGGGTGGAGCTGCAGGTGCCCAGAGTGCCTTGCCCGGGAATCGAACCCGGGACCATCTGGTCAGCAGTCCAACGCTCTACCCACTGGACTACCGCGACCCACTGATTACTGGAATGGGTACTAAATTTGATCGGGTTGACTACCTCCCCTAGAATATACCTTTCATTTTACAATAGTGCTGTTATAAATAGGGATTATCAAGGCCTTCAATAATTTTTCACACTCTTAATTTTTCCTGCACATTTATTTTTTTCCTTGGTGTTGGAACTTATCGTGGATTTTCAAGTCACTTATCAAATGTTGTTGAAGATAATTGCATTTTTTATGAAAATCGGACACCTCTTGTCATACTTTTTACAAAACAATTTCATGTAAGATATGGAATATTAATCCTGTGTTATTCTATTGGACGTATTACGAGATTAAGGCGATGGAAAAAAAAGCGAAAGCAACTATAAAGATGTAAAAAGATGGAAACGAATGAGATATCTTTGATATCTCGTACAACTGATTGAAACATCACGATAATGTCTATGGCCGTCTATTTAATTGTTATCCATTCAGTTATCAGTAGCCTAGCAAAATTATTAGAGGAGCTAGGCTGAGAATCACTCACGGAGCGAAGGTTACATTAGAGATTGTCTCTTGCATGCATTGAATGTCTCTTTCACGATGATGTTGAAAATGTAATATTTGCCCCATTGCCTTGAGGTAGGAGAGATGATGTTAATAAAATCAGAGAGATTAAGTGTAAAATGGATTGATTTAAAATATCATTTCTTCCGTGAACGATAAGGGTTAAGAATAATGACCGGCTGTGCTACGGAGGTGACGTATTTTGAACTCCGACTGTGAACGTATTTTGGGTCAAAAGTAGTCTGGTGTGTAATCAACCCATGCCACACACCCAAGCGGTAGATTGCAGGGTGCTATGTGATGTAATTTAGTGTAAATAATTTCACCACAATGATTCTAGTTTTTAAGGATCAGGAACTGAATAGACGACATGTTCGCTTTTAATGAAAACTATGAATTTCGAGATAGGTATACAAGAACTTCTAATGTAAGAATATATGAAAACATGTTATCTGCATTTTTAGAGTTCCCTGCAATCAATTTAAGACTCATTAAGTGAGTACTGTGGACACCCTGAAGTGGGAACCGTGCTTGGCACCCCTAGCGGCGTGTGGCAGAGGGCGTGACACACTGGTCATTGGTGTAATTATTGGTACTATGAAGGGAGAGAAAAATCCTTTTCCAGGCGATGAAAAATGTCGGAATTTAGGGAGCGATCATACCGACGATTATTTTGATTTGACTGCTCATAGATTCGGTAACATCATTTGTACCTCTTTTGTGATATTCTCCTTTGTTTCATGAACAATCAATCCAGATGCACTGCATACGATCGTGGTTCCTTCCTACCGTCTCAACGATCCAGACATCGATTACAGTGGTCAGCCCGTTTCCCCAAGGATAAGTGCATTCTGGTGGGAATCATGGAAAACTGCCAATTCCCTCGGCAGCATAAAAAAATCGCAAAAACGAGTTCACTTGTGTGAAGTTTCCCCGCTTCACGCAAGTGCCTACGTAGTAATCCAATGGCTCACATGTCTTATACTCCGTTTGTAGTTCATGTTTGCGTTTTGATATTACTCTCGTTGTCCTCCTTACTATATTTACTTATCTTGGATTGCTGACCGATTACGTGACTCAAGACGAGTGTTTTTTCTTCTGCCGATTCGACTTTGCATTTTTTTAAACCATCAATTCAGTTATTTCCACCGAGTTCTCCTATCCACTCGCCTACGTCTCTTATCTAAAGCACCGAATCCGGATTCCTGACTCCTAATGTGTCCCGATCGCAATAAAACGCACTTTGCTAAAAATCTTCTCTCATGCAAGACTTCTTCTCTTCTGAGGAAATTTTGGCTTTAAAATCTGTAGTTCGGGCACCATTAGTCGTGCTTCACCAATTAGAATTACAAGCCCTTGGGGCTTCAGGAAAATTCGATACTCACATAATAATGCATATGGTACTTAATAATAACAATGAGTACAATTTTGGAAGAAATATGCAACTGTACTTTCATAATACATTAGTATTATACATTAATTGTCTCCAAAATATGCAAGAAAAGAAACCTCGTTTGAAAAATGAAGTTGGCTTTGGTATTTGGGGGCTTCTTCAGAAATACCATATTGTGTTTGACAAATATGCATAAAGGCAGAGAACTGCAAGAATATTCAAAGGAAGATATATCTTTTGATTGCGTATTCATTAACACCTTACACAAGTATAAACAGACTCTATAATGTGTTGCAGATACAGATATTATGCTTTTACAATGAATATAAAGGGTATGCCACAATAGAATATATAGCAATTACACCATACATTAATTATTATAGTATCTCTTAGTGGTGACGGAGTCAAAGTAAAACCACTATTGAGGAATGCAACGAGAAATAACCTAAATTATTTGTCTCACGATCTTATGAGGGAAAAATGCGTTTGGGTCCTGGTAACAACAGGACCTGGTCGGCCCGGTCGTTTGTGGCGTCTGGCATGGGAAGAGGAAAGGCTTCCAGGTTCATCATCACACGAAGTCCTTGCAAAGTGAAATCAAAGCAGCAGCGCATTAGACACAAAAAAGACTGGACCAGTTAGAATAGAGACTTGGGATGTTAGTAGGATGATGAAATCTGGGAAACTAGAAAATATTAAGTGAACGATGGAAAGAAGAATTTGAGCTTCTTACGACCTTTCTAAGACTGACTATATTAAATAAGTTTTCCTTAAGCCGTCAAGGGGTTTTTACACCACTGGAAAAGGTAAAAGGCGGGGAAATATTAAGCTTGGCGTGGTGATGTACGGGGAAAGTTAATCCCTGGCCAGTGATCAGATCACACCCAGCTTAATATTCTCCTCCTTTTTCCTTTTACAGTGGTGTACGTAAAAGCCCTTGGTGGGTTAAGGAAAAGTTATTTAATATAGTCAGTCTGAAAGATGAAAAGAAGAAATATAGATATTTTAAGACTGTGCAAGGTGAGAAGGACTCCGGGGATTACTGGAGAAATGGCTACAGAACAATTACAGCGGATGGGAAGATAGCCAGAGAGGGTTTGCGGTGCTATTGAGCAAAAACATAGTAGGAAGAAGCGTGGTAATATAGAGTAGGCGAGTGATAGAATATTATTAGTAGATATATATATATATATATATATATATATATATATATATATATATATATATATATATATGGTGACCCAGGGTTAGGAACAGCATGATAAATTGGCACAGTTTGTCAGGATTGGATATGGTACGACTTCAGATCATAATTTATAACTAATGAAGTGTAACGTTGAATTCAAGAGGATTAAACAGGGAAGCCGGTTGAGGAATGCAGAGTAATTAACCGGGATGAAAAGAAAGGAATTCGAGAAAGCGATGAAAAATTATGAATGAGGAGAGGGAGGTAGGTCCAGAAGAAGAAAAATGGGAACATATGATATACTCGTACAAGGGATATCGAAAGCCACTAGCGAAGTTTTAGAAGCAGTGAATGAGAAAAGATGAAGCAAATTATAGATTACAGACGAGGTGATTAAAACGATAGACGAGATTAGTAAATGGAAGAATGTAAAAATAAAATTGGTCTACTCCGCGACTTGGACATTATATATTGTCATATTATCGTATTATATATAGGTATGGATTGAATATAAATGTAATAAAAACACAGCTCATGAAATTTTTCTGAGATAAAATAAATCTGAGTTAAACGTTAAAATATGAGAGCAAAAACTAAAGATGGAATTGATGACATATCTTGGAAGTGTGTTGGATCAAGATGGTCGAAGTAATAGGGGAATCAATAAAGTAAATCCGTTAGAAAAAGAAGTTTTCTCAATCAGAAGGGAAATTAGTACCGGGACGTTAAGTAAAGAGGCTAGAAACATATTTCAGAAAATTTGCTATGGAGCGTGGTTTTGTAAAGCTCGTAAATATTGTATTTGAAGCAAGATGATAGGAGAAGATGGAATTTTTGAAAAATAGGTTTGGAGAAGGATGAAAAAGGTGAAGTGAATAGAAAGGAAAACAAACGAGGAAGTGCTGGAGCAGGTGAGGGGATTCTCAGAAATTCTCAGAAAACAGGAAAATGGATGCAAAGCATAATGATTGGCAATGGAATGTTGAAGAGTATGATAGAGGGGAGATTGCAAAGTAAACGAGGGAGGGATAGAAATAGGATAGGGATGTTTGATTCTCTGTTGGGAAGTAGAAATGCGCGGGATTGAAGAAGTTTCATTTAATGACGGATGCCAATGTGGTGCATCGCCAGGAGAGGCAAATGAATGCATTTTAATGGCACCTTTGAAACTTTACAACTATATTTTGATATCCCATAAAATCTGATTTAGCTTCATCTCCTTCTTTACGTTATTTGGAATGAAGAATGTTTTTCCTGTAACGCACGAAAATATACATTTGAGGAGGTGGGGATATTTGATTTAGGTATTCTTGAATTGTTTTGCACGTGTGTAAGAAGTGTAAGCAAGGGCTTCAAAGTAGCCTAATACCACTTTGTGCATGTAATTCATGGCACATAATTGATGTGAAAAATATGAGAAGATAATTTGAAAATTAATATCACAATCAAAAAACTTAGACTTTTAAATATTCGGGGAGATTAGAGTGAGGAGTACACACCGGTGGAGGAAATGGATCCGTCCTAGGGAACAACCTCGGTATATGGTAGTAAGGTTTAAACTCGTATTTATGTGGTGTGGAATTTATGTGTTATTTTTTAAGCATTTGCCAAAAGACATTTCAACATTTTTATCCATATACGTAGTAGACTGTGGTGTTAAATGATGGGTACTGTGGACGGACCAAGATATTTAGCTACCGTAAAATTAATTATTCACATGGAGAGGGTGTCATCAGACAAGTTGAGCACTTCGGAATTGACTTGGCAGAAATACGCTTTATTGCCTCCAATTAATCTTAGCTCGCTGTACCTGTGAAAACTTGAAATTTAATTGATCTTAATCCCGCCTCTTAATGATATGTCCTTACTTTCGTGTAGGTAGTAAATTGAATTCCATTTTAAGTACTTCTCAACGTAATTAACGGCATAGGCGATTGATCTTAGAATTGGTTCGTAGCCGCCTTCAAAGCCGTCCTCTTCCCTTCGCGATATATGTACGTAATTTCAATTCGTAATAATTTCCTACTCCTACGTTTTATTGTTACTGGTAATTTTGCTCTTGTATGGCTAATTTAACACGATTATAGGTAAACTGTTGTGCCTTAGAGTGCGTAGAATTGGGTTCCCTCTCCCGATGGCCATTGTTTCCTCCGTAAACTCATTCAACCACAATTCAGAGAGTGTTGTCATCTGTCGCTAGGGCTCTCCTTGTATCCGCCGTCCTGCTGCCTTAGAAGTGAATTTTGCTTGCAGTTTCATTTTTTTCTGTTTCTGAAGTCACAGCCATATTACATCCATAGAAACAAGAAATCCATATAGAATTTTTAATATACATATATTATAACTGCTTTAATCCTCCCTAATCGGCAGACTGAGAACTCATGCCTGTGTTCCGTTTCATATATTGATTAAATGGACAATTTGCTAGTTGCGAGATTGTCATCCAATGATCATATGTATAACTTTGTGCCTGGTTGTCACTTAAAATTAGATTTTAAGTTTGATATGAATAAAATAGGCTCTTGAGTGGAAATATTTACAATCCATCTTTTCAGTGTTTCCGTTTCATATAATATATAATTCTTCACATACCTATCGTAATATTAAAAATGAATCCATTGTCTTTGAATGTATTATACCTGGAATCCGCCGGCAACTGGTTTCAGCTCAGAGAAGCTAAAGTATAGTTTGGCTAATATTTTTCAATTAGCTGGCATTGTATACGGAAGATGTGGCATTATTGAATAAAGGTATGAATTGCAGTAATGGTTTCACTTGCAATAATATCTATTAATGCTTCTTTCACTCGTCCAAAATCATTTTATCAATTAAAACTTGGAGTACGACATTACAGTTGCTGTCGAAGGAGTACGCGAATATTCAAATAGGAGACATGCAACGTATGCCTTATGCTCAAACTTTTGTTTTGTACTTGAGACGTTAGAAACTAGCCGCAGATAGACGGCGTTAGTTTCATCGGTTACTGCCCTTCGCAACGTCGAAACCATCCCCGGCCAACCCGGAGGTCGGTTTTAGAGGCGTGTAGCCCACCTGGCACGTCGGGTGAAATTCACACATTCCGTGCATTAGGAGGGGGTGAGGACCCTGCGCTTCGCTGCACCTCCTGTTATTCAAATGGTTCTGGCACCCTGAGTACTAATCACACATCTTGCGGTCGTGACCAGGGATGCCCAGACATGCCTAAACCGGGAATCGCATCCCTCCAGCCAGAAGTCGAGGGCCCTGTTCACTGGAATGCTCCGACAACCCGAAATCGATTTATGTTATCCCCTGACAATTTAAATCCTGTTTCACTATCTCCGCGGAGTTAATTCGGCTTGCCCCGGAATGCCCTCGGTGCGGCGTCTCCCAGGGTGTCGGCCGTAAAGGTGGTGTTAATCCAATGAATACCTACTTTCGCAGCTGCGACCTCCATCCAATTCGTAGGCACACCGGGTGTGCGCGAGATAACACAAGGGAGGAGGTCGTCGTGTGCTTGTATTTTGTGTGTGTGTGGGTGTCTTGCGTTGAAGAGAGACGACGGGAAGAGGTGGCGGCGCGAGGGGGGAGGGGCTGGGGGAGAAGGGGTTAAGACCTCTCCCGACACCCTGGCGGTGCGAGAGACGCGCCATTTGGTTGAGATCGCGGGCGGCGTCGCCGTAGCTTATGGAAAACTTGGAAAGGGAGTGGGGAGGAGGGAATGGAGAGGAGCGGAGAGGGTATTTTTTTCGACGTTGGAGGGGGCGGGAGGAGGGAAGAGGCCCGGAGCAGGGCCGGACGGACCGGTTTTTGTGGCCGCCACCTCCTCCTCCTCATCCCAAGCGGGACTGCGAGGCGACCCGGCTCGCATTCATCAGAGTCAAACCTTCCTCCCGAATTGGAATTTTATTCAAAGGAGGTGGTGGAGGAGGCTGCGTTGGTGCTCGAGCCCTCTTCCCTCCCCCTCCTGCCCCCCTCCCCCTAGGGTCTCCGGGCAACCCGAAATGGGGGTGCGGCCTGAAGCGCGAGGTGGCGGGGGTGTGGGTGGGTGGGAGCGGCGTCGGCCGTTGGTAACCGACAAGCAGCCTCCCTCCTAAATTGCTCGCTCCACGGACGAACGAGCACGGCATAGGCGATAGAATACGATAAGGACGGAATAGAACGGAATAACAATTTATTATTCTGCCCTGGGACTACTTCGCGTAGAGCGAGCAAGACCTCAGCATACGAAAAGGTCAGCAGCAAGCTGTGCGACGTAATATTATAATATTTAATGGCAGTAGGAAAAGTGGCGGTGGTAGTACAGTGGGTGGACCGCTCAGTTCATCTACATCTGCATATTTCCCTGCAAGTCACCAATAAGAGCCGTGACTGAGCGTGCATCCACGCATTGCACGCGCGCACAGTACGCGAAGAGATCTCATAGTCATGGCCACGTGCCGCATAATGGCTGGCAATCGGAAAAACATTTCTATCATGTAACTAACGCATTGAAAAATTACTCGTTTCACGAAAGACGGGGACATCATAACTATATAGAGAAACCATACAGACGAGGGAACAAACTCCTCGTCACTAAACATTTCTAGTATGCTAAGCAAGGAACAAAAATGAGCGTCAACTGTGTAAGGAATAAAATATGAATACCACCACCTTTACAAAGCAGGTAGTAGTTGTTGATGGCGGTCGCTAACCGTTGGTTCTTTTCAGATTCAAACTCGAGTGATCCCCGACAGTTGACATCTCACAATTAATTCCGGTTTTATAATGTCTCGTTAAAGCCTACCTTTAGTTTTCGTGGACGTTAAGTTAGCGTGAACTTGAACGTGACATGGACATTACCGAATGGTCCGATTTTACAAACAATGGAGACTGCTCGTTGGTGAAAGTTAACAGAATGACCAATGTAACTCCGTCTTTAAGGGCACGAGAAATTCACAAGTCAATTTAGACTTGACTAGCAAATCTGAAACTAAGCTTTCGCTTAAACTAAACAGCTATAGCTCATTCCTACCGCTAACCGTTTTTACAATTAGCATATAGTTATAGTTGAAGTCAACAAGTTGATATTCAGTTAAACGAGACATAGTAAAACGGGCCCCTAGTGGTCATTTTTCTTCCACTGCGCTCGAATTATATTCTTCGTCCTTTTCCAAAACCCACATCTGAACAACCTGCAATCATGGAGCACGATACACTCATCTTTTTTGCTCAAAAGGGTTAAGTTTCCGCAACATATCCCGTTTCTGCGCTCCCTATCTAAATCTTTACTCGCCTTTTCTCTTATGCCTGTACGTGGAAGTCCTTATCGGCAATTTCCCTCCTCTGTGCGTAGTTATTCTGCTTTCCCCAACGCATTTCTTCTTCTGATGCTCGTCTTCTGAAATTCCTGTTTTCGTCAAAAAAACCGCTCCCAAGTACGTGAACTGCTCGCCCCACCTGCTCCCATTCGTGCCCTCCTACGAAATCACGGAGAGGACGGGGGATATGGTAATGGTAAGGAGGAGGAATAGTGCGTGATACGGTCCCGAGGATTTCTGGGGGTGGGGCGAGGGCAGGCGGGGGGGAGCAGGAAGGAAGGAGGCGAACAAAAAGATGCTTGGTGGTCGGTGGCGTGCGAGGCGGGAGGGAAGAGATGTATGTGTCCGTGGTGGGATTCGGGTGCTGGCGTTGGAATCACCGAAGGCGGACTCACTCCACGACGGCCTCCAGTCCCCCCCCCCGCAACCACCACCACCCGCCACGCCCGGGAGGGAGAAATCATAGCTTATGCATTCGGGGAGGATTATTTATGATAATAATGATAACAACTTAAATGACGATAATGGCGGTTGGTGGTGGAGCTTCTTATAAAACGCAAGCAGTCTCCTTGCCGACCGACAGTCTTTGGCCTCAGGGGGCGGGGGCGAGCTCCCCCGTTCCCCCCTCCTCTCCTCTCTCACCCTTTCCACGCTACTCGCCTCACCCTTTCCCGGCTGATGCGTCTCCCCGTTCATGAGGGCCCGCGTGCATTGCGTGTTGGCGCAGTAGGAGGGGATAAGTAATGCCTACCCCTCAAAAATGCGTCCATTGCCTTGGATGGATATGCGGCGCGTTGGTTCATGCACAGTTAAAATATTTTGCGGTCTGCTGTGGTGGAGATGACAAGTATACAAAAGTATGCCTGTTCTTAAAAAATAAATATCCTTAAAATAATTACTGATAAAAATTAATACCTCCTGCTTCCTCTCTTAAGGATACTTTAAATAATTGATAAGGATTAAGGATACTTTAAATACAGCATCTGTATATTAACAAAAGTGGTTAAAATTTTTAATATGGCAAGTAGTAACATGACCTCCTTATAGAAGTGCCTTCATCAGGGAATCTACGTATTAATTGATTGGGCTATGGAAGCACAACCTCAATTTGTACCAGGTGTGTTTGCTCGACGTCGGGCAAAGGTGTGCACAATCGTATATTGCTTTCGTTTTGCAGATATGTAAAAATGCATTCAATCAATTGGCTAAGAATGGTATATATCCTCGGTCATAAACGTAACAAATCTTTATTTTTTACTGTAATTTTTAACCGATTTTTGCTGGATTTTACAATGGATTTAAAGTTCTCTAAAGCTCCATCACCGTGTATTTTGTTATTATTTTTTTATCGCATTTCATAATCATTGTGTAAATTTAAATTATTAAAATTTGACATTATTGTAATAAAATAATTTCTTAAGACTGTTTACAGGATTATTTGACGACTTAACTTCATCAGGCGTATTACACAGTCATTATTTTTATTATTTAATACACTCTACCATGATGGGATAGGTTTTTGATTGACCCTGCCACTACTCACCAATATTTCCTGGTTAACTATTGAACCAGAGATGCTATTTAACTCCATGCTATATGTGAAAATAACTTTTTTAGCTCTGCATAATATCTTACTCCTTCTTCTAATTCGATCTTATGTGCTTATTCTTTACCTCCCTCCGCCTCACTGAAAACCAGCGTTCTCCCCTCTATCACAGCTTTCAGCATCTTCATTCTTATCGGTATTTTTTGCATCTAATGGGCCTACCTTCTTCGAAACCTTCCCAAGTACCTTCTTTCTCCCCACACAGAACATTCCTCATATTTTCGTTTTCCTTCATCTCCATGCAGCGATTTTATTCAATTATTCTCTAGACTTCTGTCCCTCAAAAGCTGTTAAGCCTCTTGCCTCAACGGCCAAATTTTAAAGCCGTAAAATATTGAAGATTTGCCCAATGTCAAGATGGTGGCACCCTCGACTTGAAAGAAGCGGCATCCAATCAGATCCATCCCCTGAATGATCTTCGTCTCTCCCCCTCAAAATACTTTCGTGTGCCTTTCGAGTGTGCTGCGCTCAATCAACTTCGTTCAACAATCGCCACTCAGTTGTGCTTTTTTCCGCATTGTAAACTGCCCTTTAGCTGTTGTATCCTTTTTCGAGGTCAGCATCGTTGGCCTACACAAAGGAGTTGTAAGTTTGTAAGGCCATTAATTTGGCCTTGGTATGAAATTCTTTAACGGTCAGTGTTTATTAACGTTCAGATTGCTGCGTTTCATGAGGGTGAATGTTTACATAAAAGATGCGGATAGCGCGAACAAGTCCATAACCGTGCAAATTGTTTCGCTTATAAAACCTGTGTTGATTACTTATCATTGCAGTAATTCCTACAGAGAAAAGGGGGTATGCGCGGGTTAGAAATTTTAGATATGGTTGCTTGAAAAAGACAGTGAAATTATTGACTATGAAATATTTTGACCCTATTTCAGAGAGGATTTTAGTTGTGTCTGTTTTTTTTAATAGGTGCTGATTAGAAAGTAAAACCCCAAGACCATCGAATTTTCCAGTTTAGTAAGTTTCCCATTGTGGATGGATTAAAGGAGTTGGATGTTTACTGTTATAAATAGGAACGTACATGTAAAAATGTATTTTTGGAACCTAATTTATATCAGTGCAACCATTTTTTTTAATTAGGAGCCCAAAAATATTAAATTTTCTCTATTAATAACAGTCTGGGGTTACCTTTTCTGAGCGACAAACAGCTCAGCACCTAAACTAGACCGTTCGAATTCAGTTATTGCTGAAATTTTCCCTCCACCTTTTTCAGAATCCGACATCAATCATTTTTACAGGAAATGCTGCTGAATCCGTACGCCTTCCATCCGCGGTTTGTAGGACACGCCTCCTTGATGGGTTCTCTTGAGAAGAAGGTGTAATTATGCGTTGCGATCATTTCATCCTTGACAGGCTGCCGCCCTGCTCTCGATGACCATTTCGCCTTGATGCGTTTCATCATGCGTACTGCTGTTGCGCAGCCAAAAGAAATAACAATAAAAATAATGAGGGAAACCAGTGTCAGATGTAAATTCATGTGTTCCAAGACGCAATTATCAATATATTTTGGCGAGCCCTTTATGGGGAAGTGGATTGAGGTTTACTTCGCTCCGCCGCATCACCCATCGTTCGTACATCGTGCATCACCCGTTGAGTGTTAAGAGTAGTGTAATGTTAGCCACAATCGACGATGCTAACCTACCTCATGTTGTTATACTATTTTATAGCAACAGTTGTAATGTAATTGGAGTTACCTATGTTACAACTGGACTAACTAGAATAAATGGTCATTTCCTGGGCGACCTCATTTACATCTATCTGGTCCCTTTTCCGTGGTTAGTAGACACGAGATAAAAATTTCGTTGCTATAGCATACGGTTATTTGCCGACGATGCAGTGGTTTACTGAGATACCCGTAGTCCCGAGGATTAAGGGCTTTAGCAGATGGCCTAAATACTATATAACGTTGGTGTGGCACGTGAAAATTAGGATTATACTTTAACAAGAGTGCAGTGATGAATTTCTTAATTAGAACAGTCCCCTCTCTAATTCCTACTGCATCAGGAATACTTAAATAGAAAGTGGACTCGATTAAATACTTAGCCATTACACCCACTCACGACCTCTACTGTGTGAAACATATAGATAGATAGGTATATACACAAAGTCATCTTCATTTTGGGGCGAGATTGAGACTATGGAATCTCTTCTACCGCATAACTCCTAAATAACGGGGAATATGAGGACAAGCTAGCCAAAAATTAGGATTGATCAGAAGAGTACTGGGGAAATGTGACGAAAGGGCTGAAGATCAATGCAACCTTACGCTTGTTTAGGCTTCATTTAGAATATGCTACTAGTATGTGGGAATCTCATGAAGTTGAATTGGGGATATGGAACAGCCCCCCTCCCTTATTTCCCTGATTACCGGTTATTAGCATTTGTCGCCATCTTCAGAGTTAGATCCTTCACGGATAAGATGGAAAGGACATACTATACGTGCACTGAGGAGATTAGTGAAACACGGCACTAACTGCTTGGGTGCAGCGGAAACACCACGCTGAAATACCTATAAATATAAGCAAGAAAGGAAAGGTTTGTCCGTGACGATCTTTGAATTTTGTAACGTTTACCTACTGACTTACTGATAAATGCTTGAATCATTATATCGCCATTACCGTGAAATACTTTCTGTTCCGGAGCGACGGAGAAGAAATTAACGCCGCGAGGTCAAAGCGATTTTCTTATGGCAAGTATTCTGAATTATTTATTCGTCTCATTTGGCGGGATTTTATTCAAATGATCGCTAATTGCTCTCAAGGGACTTGAAACGTCCGCCGCGCGACGCCTGGGCTGAATCCGCAACCTGGCAACCGCAGTGACTTCAACGCCCGTTAGTCGAAAAAATGTCGGAGCTAAACAGCCTCCTTCAACTTATGTCCATGAGTGCAATGACTTACTTGCGTAAGCGTCTCTACGTGCGTGCGTGCGTTAGCCTCACTGACCCACCTTTGCCATATTTATTAGTAGGCGCGAGTAGTTATTGCCATTTATTGGCTAGGGAGAAACTTTATAACCAGATAGTTATATTTTTAATGTAGTCACAGGGAGAATTAAACCGTCATAACGGAAGGAATTGGGTTAATTTTTCCTTATTATTTTCGATATTAGGAGCAAAACCTTTTTATCAATAGTTGATTTTTAACATTGGGTAGCATTTTATTTCTAGGAGTTCGAATATTTACACGTGATGGGTAGTCACGAGTTTTTCGCGGAAAGAAGGATTTCTCAATGCATCGGTCCGTCCGGCACTCCCTTCGCCTACGTATCTCGCCTACTAATCCAATGGGGGGATAAAGCCACTTCCTCTTAGTCAGAATTCACGTTTTACCATTTGTATTTTCTAGTAGATTAAGCCGTATCTTATTATTATTATATACATCTCGTTGTAATTAGGCAATTATCCTGGTGGCAACGGTCAAGTCTGGTCAACAGTTACTCTTACAATGCACATACATACATGCACAAGAAGAACAGATGTGAGACAAAATGCTCTTATATAATACAATGACACTCAAGATACCAACCGCACCTTTGCCATCACACATGGGCTAAGTTCACACCATACGAGTACATACTACGCATCGTCCATCGCCGCACTCCGTCCATTAAAAAGATTATTTTTCCTTATTTGTTTTTCATTCTTATTTTTATTTGAAAACTGTGGTCATTTTTTCCATTTAAGTTTGGTTTTTATTTTTCTTTCCATTAATCATCCCACGCTTCGTCATTTTTAACAATTCTAAGCATCGCGGCTAACCTACTCCTTTTTCTTCTATTTTTCACTCTCTCCCATTTCAGTATATCCAACGTTTCCGTGACACTATCTGTTATTTTGTACCTTCCGAGTACATATCTTGCTGCCTTTCTTTGAACTTATTAATTTTTTTACATGTACCACCTCATATGGATCCCATACTATAGACGAGTATTCTAGGATAGGGCTAACCAGTAAATTATCTGCTTTTTCTTTGTGGTTACGCTACTTCCTTTTAAAGTTCTCATTACCCAATGAAGAACTTTAAATGCCTTCCGTGTCAAATTATCTACTTGGACTGCTACATTGGATCCTTTCTCCAAAGAGGGTGTAAATATCCTTTTGTGCATTATTTTTATTTGAAAAAGTTATATGCTTACTCTTACTAACATTAATGCCCATATTATTATTTGTAACCCAGTCACCCAGGAGATCGATGTCATTTTGTAGTATTAAGCGGATATTTACATGCTCTACTCGTATGCATATAATGCAATCATCAGCAATAAGTCTTACTTGGGAAGGTAAATCATTTGATAGATCGTTTATGTAAAGTAGGAAGAGTAATGGCCCTAGAACACTGACTTGTAGAACTCCTGCTATAACGTTCACCTCTTTTGAAAATGCATCCCCCATTTTTACTTTTTGAATTCTACCAGTAAGGAAATTTTTTTATCCATTACTTTCCCCTCAAATCCAATGGTAACGACTCCAACTTTTGCAATAATCTACTGTGAAGCAATCGGTCAAAAGCTACCAATAAATCAACAATTACCGTATAATATATATTGGCTTGATTCCAAAAGATGCGTTAAACACGAGTATCCCGTTCTAAACCCATGTTGGTGTTTGAATAGCCATCTATCCCTTGTCCACCATTCCCGCATGTAGTCAGCGATTATTTCTTCCATTATTTTTCAAACAACTGATGTTATGCATACCGGTTTATAATTCCTGGCTATTGCTTTATATCCCTTTTTGAAAATTGGTGTAATGTATGCTTTTTTACAATAATTAGGCAATGTATACTTATTTAAAGTTACTTTGAATAGATGACTCAGGTACGAAGCTATTGGGTATCACCCAATTTTAGAATGTCAATCGATATATTGTCCGGTCCCACTGACTTATTTTTCCTCATCCTCCATATTTTTTCACAAAATACGAGTACTCCACGATTATACCATTTGTCGAGGGAAGTGAGATGTTTTATGCTGTTATCCTGATGAAGTTCTATTTTACTTCTGAGCTTATTTTCCTTTTTTTTCTATTCCCCGAAAAACATCTGTAAAGCAGGAGTTGAAAATATTTGCTATTTCTTCAGTGTCGGTTAGAATACCATTTTCGTTAGTTTTTAATATGTTCACATGTTCCCCTCGTTCTTATGTTTCAATAGAATTTCGTTGCATTGTCCTTTGAAATCACATTGAAAAGAAATTTTTTCTTTGTGCCATCTGTGGCTCTCACCTCGAGATTCCCAAGAATAGTATTTCGATGTCATTTTATTCACAGCAGCAGTCAAAAAAATGCTCATCTTTTTTCTATTTCCTGTACAATTTAGAAACTAGTTTCTCTCATGCAGGATCCCAAAACATTCATGTTTGCCCCGCAGGAACACCTTGCGATGTCACTGACTAATACTTCGGCAATCAGGGAGTCTAGTTAACTGGAACGCTGTCGAAAGTCAGTAAAATATTTTTATGTAATGATAAATCTACCACACTATCTTCCCCTGGTGTGTGTATGTATATATATATATATATATATATATATATATATATATATATATATATATATATATATATATATATATATATATATATATCTATATCTCCAGTCATATCTTACCATGCAAAGGGGCTTATGACAGGGAGTGTGAGGTCACTAGCTATTAGAATAATCACCGATTGGTGTTTAATTGCATTGAGGAAGATCAATTTGTCATAAGACTCCCTTCTTTTGTGGTTTCAAATAGTCCTAGGGAAAAGTGACACCTTCTATTGATTGATCCGCCACTCGATTCGTCGTAACTTTAGGATGAGTGTATTTCTCCTCTAACCAAACCAATGTAATTCCGCGCTAAAATATTCCTTTTGTGTCACCGTTAAACTCGAATGACTTGCAAAGTTAAAGTCGTGCATGTAGACTTCTTCTTTTCAGTGACTATCACTTCAGAATATTCATTCAAAAATGTGACGCGGGTATTCTATGACATATGAATGAATGATATCGTAAGCTCTCCAATGGAATATACGTATTCGTGCTGGCGGGTCCAGTTGGTTCCTTCGTTTTTGAATCCCCTCAATGGTGGATTTTTTCTTGATGCCCTCTCCAATCCTCCTTTGGGAGGAGAGCTCTTCAAGTGCCCACTCTGTCCTTCGCTTGGGACGTTAAACCGTGCTGACCCCTCGGCGCCGCCTTTCGCCGTAAGGAGCGGGCTGACGCCTGAGCCTCCGTCCTTCCCCCCTCCCAGGTTTCCATCCCCATCCCCCTCCTTCCCTCCTCCCCTCCTCCCCTCTCCTCTCGTCCCGATGATGCGCCCATTCGTGTTGAACGGATTTGAATAACACATTCGGAATATATTTCTTCTTTGATGCTCTTCCCTCGATCCATTTCCCATCTAATCATATTTCATCCGCTGGCATTCCATTCGTGGGAATCGGGACAAATGACAGTAAGTTGCCAGATTCCGAAGTCATGACGGTTCAAATCAAACCGGCATTGGCATGCAAGGAGCAGTTCCACCCGATGGATGAAAGGTTTTAATCCCCACGTCATTTCTGTTTTCCTAAAGAAAAACTCTCCCGCAAATCATGGTCGCTCCTGGGCATGCGTTCTTGCAAATGCGGGAAAACGTGCGCTTCGAAATGATGTATTCATCGAACAAACTACAGGGTTCGTCCGGAAAATAAGTGTACTGAGCTCAGGAAAAAAAATTTATTACACTTACATATCTTAAGCTAATATTCCTCAAAATAGGACCCTTGTGAGTCGATACACTTGTTCCAGCGGCGTTCCCATTCCTGGAACGCTCCCGCGAAGGCATCATCGGGAACCTCTCGAAGACTCGTCGTCGACCTCTTCTCTGCCCTCCACGAACATCTTGTGCCACCGAAAGATCATGTTTCTGGACATGGCTGACTCCCCGTAAGCCTGGTTAATCATACCGACAGTTTCGGTAGACGATTTCCCAAGCTTGACCGCAAATTTGATGGAATAACGCTGCTCCAAAAACTTCGGCATCGCGTTCCGTGACGTGGGTCGAGCGTAGAGGTTCGCGTTAACAAAGCTCCTCACTACACCACAGCTCAGAGCCGACTGGCTTTTTCAGCGTCGCTTGCCAACATACCCGCCTCCAATCGGAGCCCGTCAGAGCGGTGCTGGGCGCGCCTGGAGCGGCGGGCCCAGCCCAGGAGTCAGTACACTTATTTTCCGGACGAACCCTGTATATCGATGGAAATGAGTGAATTTCGGCAGAGTAAGGTCCTGTGTGCGTATTTAAATTGTGGCTACTGGTTATTCTATTTGGCAATAATATTCAGAATAATGCGCGAAGCATTTGTCATGAGTGCCTCTTCAAACAAGGAGTTATGCACGCTTTCGTCATTGCTATTTTGATGAAAATTCAAGTTGGCTAATTGTAGCTAAGTTGTAGAGCGGGTGTAGCTAAGGGGTAGAGCGTAGGACTACGCTGACCGGAGGACGTGAGTCCGATTCCCGGATCCGCCTCTCTGGTTACCTACAGTTTCACCCAAGCTGTGTGATTTTTTCAGTTCCAGATTTTCCAGGGAAAATCATAGCCGGCACAGGGAAAGGCACTAGTCCCCGTGCCTTGGTGTCTGAATTTCACACACCGTCGGGCTAAGTACTGGCTAAATTCTGCCATCTCCTACCAAACGGATTTTCGTGTTAATTACTGTGTTTTTTTATATATTTATAAAAGTATAGCCTTGGTGATCTATTGTCATTGGTTCGATGATGAGAGGAAATGTGTTTTTCCAACCCTTTCCATTGTTTTTTATGTTACGGGGCATGACCAACATTGTTCGCATAATTAACATGCCTAGTGTGAATGCACACCCCGCCGTACATTTTGGTGTTTACTTGCGTATCATGTTGTTGTAGACGTGATGACTTTGGCATTGCAGTATGTATCGTCTGTTTTCAGGGACATCACCATCCGAAGCGTTCTGCATCCCCGCTCCCCGGACTGACTCCGGCCGCCGAGAACCAGGGATGTGCTACTTTTCCCGCCGCCGTCGGACACCTTTCTGTCTTATTCCGCGGATCGCCACGTGAAGAACACAGCATCCGCCTCCAGTGGAATTCTACCTTTGCCTTGTATTTTTAAATTTTATGCAGAAATTATCATTAGAGCTCTATTTTAATTTTGTCAGTTTTAATCATTTCTGGTTAAGTAATGGCCGTATTCCAAATTTAACACTACTTTCCTCTTTTGAATTGCCATTTTAATATTCATATCTGAAATCACATTCGATTTTAATACAGATTCTTCCTTCGAGGCGATAGGAGTAAATTGCTACTTTATTTTTACCATAAAAAATTAAGAGTTTCAGTTATTCTAGTGCCCTATAAGACACCACTAGGGTGTGTGGCAACACACCAGACTAATTTTGACCCGAATGTGACCCTTAATTCAAAACAAGGGTTAATTCACCTAACAAATTAGTTATTCATTATTTTATTTATTTATTTATCGACTTAATTGGGCGAGGTTGAGACTGATAGTCCCTTCTTCAACCTAACCCTACATTACAGGCATTATATTGCAGACAATCACATTTAACCAAGCCCTAGATGGAGGGAAATCCACCTAGGCGGGAATCGAACCCGCGACCTTTGGGTTGGTAGGCGAGGACGTTACCCCACCACCACTGAGGCCGGCGAAAAATTATTCGAAAAAAGGGAAATACGATAGTTCTCCATCACAGCTAGATAGTTCGTGCAGAATTTAAAAAATAAGAAGGGGATATTCTACGATCACATGGACATGCAACTCATAGTCTCCGCTCTCACTCTCAGTGGATCCAGAACACATGCGTACTACAAATACGATATAGTTAGAACAGCGACACCTCTCTTTTGCTTTTTCAATGCGTTTTCCCCCAATAATTCCAATTAAGCATTTAAACAATCAAGTGTTTGACCAGTTCTTAGTCCGATACGTCTCTGAGTCTTAATGGATCACTCCATCGACCCATCACCTGATGATTTTTATTTTGATACTTTAGTACCCTACAAGCCACCTGTAGCTCGGGTGCGTGGCAGGGGATGAATACGGGCCAGACTAATTTTGACCCGAATATGACCCAACGCTATCGGAAAGTGCTATTCTCATCCCTTATCGTTAATGGAACAAATGATATCTTAAATTTATCTATTCTACACTCATTCTCTCTAATTTTATTGACATTAGAGTGGGGCTGCAATCATTTCGGGTCGATAAACAAAGTCCGGCTGCCAACCGGTACACTTTTCTCACTCACTTTATTCCATGCATCTTATTTTCAATCCTCCCTATTCTGTTGCCGAGAAAGAACAGGTAACCTCAGATAAAAAAAACACCTCTCTCACTCCTCAGCTTAGATGCTTCTTAGACACCTGTAGGTAGAATTTATCCTTAATTTTACTCAAAGTTTAGTGCGCCGTGCGGATACATTATAGTACCACCATTCAGACAGGGTGCTAATGTCTTCAGGCCCTTCGAAAGCCGTGGGCTGCATAGTCAACGTGCATGCGTCAAGATCAAATTGGGTACTTAATCAGTAATTACATTTATTATTGGATATATTTTGATTGCATCTTGACAATACAAGCAAACTTTACCCAGTTGTCTATCTAATTTTTCCAAGGATAATGTTATTGAGCCACTTGTGGGAGCAATATTTCACAATTTTCTTTGAGTAAGGTATGTTGATATTGTGAGATTTTAGACGAAAAGGTTAAGAGATGCTTTGCATAAATATATTTATTATTACAATTAGGTAATTTACCGATTTAGGTAGGTTTTTGGATGGACACAGCTACTAAATAAATATTTCATGGCTCCTAACAAAACACAAAATCCAGCATCCTACTCTATATCAGGTCCCTCTTAATCTCTGAGTACTTTCTTCCTCCCTTTATCCAGTCCAACATCCCTATCCTGTTCCTTCCCTTTCTTCGTTTGCCTAACATTCTCCCCTCAATCACAGTCTTCAACATCCCACTGTCGGTCAATACCCCCTTCATCCACTTTTCCTGCCTCCATAGGATTTCTCCCAACAAACCCCTGTCCTCGCCCACCATACCAAGTACTTCCTCGTTTGTTTTCTTCTCTGTCCATTTCACCTTCTCCAATCTTCTCCACATCCACATTCCAAAAGCCTACAATCTACGTCTATCCTCCTGCCTCAATGACCACGTTTCCGCGCCGTACATAGCTACGCTCCAAATTAAAGTTTTTACGAGTCTTTTCTTAACATCCTTACTCAACGCCCCCGTCATCAACTCCCTCCTCCTTGTGAAAGCCTCTTTGCCTAGCGCAATTCTTCTCCTTACGTCCCTACTACTTTGACCGTGTTGGTCCAAAACACTTCCGAGATACGTAAACTGTTCTACCTGCTCTGGTTTTTTCCTCCTATTTTAATATATAGCTTGGCCTTTTTCTTTCTAGAAAATCGCATAACCTTTGTTTTATTAATATTGATTCTCATCCCATACCTATCGCACTGAATTACCAATTCACTCAGCAAGGCTTGCAACCCCTTGGCTGACTGACAAACTAGAGCTTGGTTATCAGCGAACCTAACTGATTTTACTAATTCTCCGCCCACTTTCATTCATACCTCCAGTTCTTCCTACGTCTATTTCTACATAAAAATCACAAGTTTAAGAAGGATGACGGAGTAAAGTGAAATGGATTGGTTTCGAAAGAGTAATGGAGGCTGACCAACACAGGACGCAAAATTCTGTTTAAAATAGGTTTTCTAATGAATTCACGTCAGGTATCTCGTCGAAATATTTTAATATCAAATTTAAATGATATTGGAGAGAAATGATAATTAACAAGTGTGATTTCCATTGTAGCATTATACTATACGTAGGGGAAGTTACAACTGTTAACGATCATTTCTATTTAATATGAAAAGTATCCGCAAAGTTAAGCCAGAAACTATACGGTTCGTTAAATGCTATTATTTATATCTCACTGTTAGTTAATTGAAAACTTATTTGTTTTAAAATAATTTTAGTTTTACAACGGAGAATGTTCAGGACACAATTAAGAAAATTACTCCGTTCACTGAGGACAGGGACGATAAAGCCAAGCTATCTATTTAGACTGATGCTGCTCAGTGTAAGGCATTTCTGTCAACGTGCCTAGACATTACCAAGTGATGACAAATTTTGTTTGGCAAAAATCGGTCTCATGCAAAGTAGGATTCGAATGTTCACATCAGAGTCATGCGCGGAGGTTAGCCTCCAAGGTCTATTTGAAAAATGGTGGTATATATATATATATATATATATATATATATATGTATATACAGTACATGCATGTATACATACATATATATTTATAAATTAACGATACACCTAGACATGCACACACTCAAAGTAAATTACAGTGAAGAATGAGGTTTGTGGGAAAAGCTATGGAGAGCGTGAAGGGAGGGGACCGAGGGTATAGTTGCCCCGGTAAAGAAGGCTAGACAGGAAGTATTTAGAGAAAGAGTAGACCTACCAGTGGATGTTATAAAACAAGTACCTGCGACTTATAATGATCGACACACCTCTAGCCGTTTTCTTTATGAGCTATGACATGTCAGCTAAGATCACCAGCATAGATGCGCACGCTGCCTTACAGACCCTGAGGAGCCTCTTATTAATAAATGCAGTTGCTTTCATTCACTGCACGCGAGAAACTGTCAGGCGCTATGCTAAGTTGATACATTAAGCATTAACATGACAAACTTCTAATTCTTCGTCCTAATTTAACACTGGACCAGGGGTAAGGTATCGGAGTTATGATGAAAATATCCCAATTCTTTTTTTTTCTTATTTTGTCCACAGCTTTATCTTCTTAATCTTATAATTGCTATTGTTGTATAACATTTTAAATAACGTAACAAGATGAAACCACTCAAATGCCACAAATCAATGAAGAAGAGGATGCTGGGCCCCTATCAGTTGGCCATTTCCTGAGGAATCCTATAAGATGCGAAATAAGGATTGCAGGTATCGAGAGGAAAGAACGCGCAAATGTTCTTGGACCGAATTTACCGTAATTGGGGAATATTAAACGTGTTGATACCCACGCTATTTGAATTTTGGGTGCCAGATCTTCCTGAGGCCATGTGAGTATAAGAATATGTGGGTCGTGGTAGTCCATGGGGTAGAGCTGGGCGATCTCTACCATCACCTACCAAACCTGCCTTCGGATTGATTACTGTGTTTATGGTTTAATGCCATTGATCCTCTTAATTCTAACGCAAGGAAACATCCTCAGGGTGGAAACTGGAAGCTTAGAAAGAGAGGCTTTCATGTTACCGAGATATCTTTCTTAAAAGTCGCAGTGTCTCAAAAGACGGTAGAAGGTAATGACGCGTGTGGTCTCAGAGTTGCTATGGTATTAATTTCTAGAATGCAGTTTAAAAAAGACAAGGCCTATTTGCTCATCAATAAAAATAGTTGCCTCGCCTCACCAATAAATTGGAAATAGTATATCGAAAGTGAAAATTCGCTTGTACTTAATGTGGCTTCAGTCTAATGACTGCTAATGCATGCATAAAAATCCAACTTTACCAAGGAAAGCATGTAGCAAGCAGTCAAATTAACAAAATCATTGTATGCACATTTTTTGCAAAATCCAACCAAGCCAAAACATCACGATGATTAGACGAATATTAAGACTTTGCGCACACGAATGCGCGATCACTGTGGTCCGGTTCATTCTCTGTAAGTGGTGACGAATCCAGAATCCCCACCTCTCCGGAAGGGAAGATCTTTATAAAAATTGCACGCATTTAAAAATAAACTGCAAGAGGAGATGATTTCGAGATTGCTCCTTCATTTCGTCCTTCGGAGACTCTGAAAGAAAAGCTTTCGTCTGAATGCTCCGTCGAAATGTGCAGGACGAAGAAGCGTTTTTATAAAAATCCTTATTACCCCATCGAAAAGAGGCAGAAAATCTCTCCGCAACATCAACTCTTATTTTGTAGCTGTCATTGAGGGGTGATTTTCTTTAAATGCCATAAATTCGTGTGGACGATAGGATACCGTCCGAGGAGGTAATCGGTCCCCTGGCGAATTAATTCAATCCTCCGCCCACCCATCCACCTCTTTCCCCGCCCTCCTCCCACAGTCCCCCTACGCCTCCCCTCGCACACACCCATGCCCCTAAGTTTCGGAAGAGAAGGAGGCTCGATCACCCTCGCTGACATTGATGCATGTCCCCCCTCCCCGCAATTGCTCGCGGACTAACTTGCGTGGACCATCGCCTCCTTACCTCCAGCCAATCCAACCTCCCTCCTCTCTCCGTGATAAACACTCAACCGCTATTATTCCAGTATTCCGACCACCCTCCCCCAACCTGGGGCCTCCCCTACCCTACCCTTCCCCCGCCCTTGAGGCGGAGGGAATTCCGAGGCAATTTCTCCTCGGTCGGCTGGGTCGAGAGGGATGAATTATGTGAAGCGCTTATTGGGGGGAAGACTTTAATGCGGAGGAGAGCCGTGAAGAAATGAAGAGATTAGGTTTTAGGGTTCGAGGAGGATTGAGGGAGGGCGAGCGGAATGGTCAGCCGAGGACAGGGGGTTGGTTCCCCGTGGGATTGCGATCGAGCGCCGATGCCACGGATGCCCGCACGATGCATCCGCAAATCGTGGGCAAGGAGGAAATGAAGTTTTCAAGGAACACTCGGCGACCCGCGCAATGAGCTCTGGTACCACGCTTTGCAATATTTTTCATTCTTTCTCTTCCATCCCTCGTCCCTCTCCGCGGGGGATGACCGTCGCTCGCGTCGTCCACTGCCAACAGCGGAGCGTCACATTTTCTACATGTGACTTCAGGGGTGGGGTCATGGGAGCCATGAATTAATAGAACTTTTCTCTTTTAACTTTCCAATACTGCATGCCTTGTCTTGGTATGCTGGAGGTCAATCGTATAAATGCTTGCAGTTCCTCTTCCGTCTGTCTTTTTTTCGTATTCCGAATAACTTTTTCAGTGGGTGTAATTAACACGTCGCGCGACTCGGAGGGTGAGGACCCGGTTTGGCCCAGTGAATCTGCTCGCTTTCTACACCTCTACACCTACGGCCCTGGTTCAAATCCCGGCGACGGAGGATATATTCCCGTGTGACTACGACCGACCCGAATGCCGTGTCGGAGGGCTCTTCAATTGCTCTCGGTCGGGAGGATCCTCTTGAGTCCGTGGTGACATTCGTGTCGAGAGCGTGTCAATGCACACTCAACGTTCATTGCGGTGCAAAGGTGTTACCAGCGGGGAAACAAATATTTGTGGGTCCAAAGCTATCGATGATCTGACACTCCCGCTTCACAATCTCCCAGTCGAAAGCAATACGTGGTCGAAGCGAGAGAAAGCCGCTTTCGACGAGGTTTCTGAAGAGAGGGAGGATGGAATGGATTTTGGTCTGAGGGAATGTGCTTCATTTCAGGGAGCTTCTTCTCAAGAATTCTATCTTCTTATTCGTCTTCTGATTCCTTCTTCTTTGAATGGTCTGAGACCAATGCCTTAAGTAATTATACTTGTGCACCAGTTACAATTCCTTCCATTCCCATCTTCTATACCTTATCTCTTGGTGAGAGGAAACTACTGGAGTTGGTTCAACTTGAATGACATATTTTATACGTTTCATCGACAACTAATCGCATTGCTCCTTCTAATAGTGATCTTTCTTGAACTGCCTCGGAATGCTTTCCTTTCCTCTTCGAATTTCAGTGATATTTGTTTCGTAGAATTTGCCCAATTACATTCCGTCTTTTTTAATCAGCTGTCCACTCAATCAACAGTACTATAAACTCCCTACTCGAAGGCTTCCTTCATTAATTACACTGTGATTCGATATTATTTTCATCGTTGTTCTTATTGCATTGTATAATTATATTGAATATGCATTAGAACTCAGCACCTATCTCGTGTAAAAATATTTTAGTGATACTTTCCAGATTAAGATCCTTGTTTCGCATTTTGTTTGCCTTGTTTCCTTAAACTCTAATGTCAGTTGCACACTGAAGGCGTATCCTGATTCTACACTTAGATGTTCATTTGATCAATTTGCTCCCAGAATATATAATAGTCATTTTCAACTAAAATCAAAAGCACCAATTCATTGTAAATAATACATATTTTGTTCTCTTTCTTTTATTTGGTCACTATGAAGGGAATTAGTCATCTTACGGGATTCTGATGGTAATACCTCAGTATTTAATGAATCCGTCACTCACAATGTATGCGTGTTTATGATGACTTATGTTTTCCTAATTCAATTTTCAAGAAATGTAATCAACATATTGCGGTCATTTTGTACTCATCCTCATACGATACATCTACATATCGTAATACCATCCACCCCACGCCCTTGCGGCGGCTCGCGGGGTATTATGTAGATATAGATGTACTTATGTTATTTTGATTTTTTAATAGGATTTGAGGAGATCCATTTGCGTAAGCACGGTCCAAACAACGCGTTTCAAGGGCTCAGCTAACGAAGTTTTATGATCCCTCCAAGAAAACTGACATGAGGTTGCACAATAGGTGATTTTCAATCGTGAATTTCAGTTTTATACGCTGTAATACACATGAGTCGAAAAAAATAGATTTTGGACTGAGAAGTCTCAAATATTCGACGATAATATTTGAGACAGTTTTCGCGAGTGAACTTTGGCGAAAACTTAGTCGAAGGGAAGATTTCATCCATTTCTCTCTGCTCGATACAGAAAATGACGATTTTAAAAACTGCTGCCGTCGTTATATGATCGGTGACCTCACGGACAACTTTCGTAAATCGACGAAAAAGAGCTTCATCTATTATTCGTGTTGAAACTGGGGCATATTTTACCAACGTATTCTTTTTTACACCTTAAAAATGAATGGAGCCGTCCAAAATACGCCTCCATGAGACCCTGGCCTATTGTCTCGTATCGTGGGATGCTTTTGCGACATAAGAAGAAGATTGCCAGTCAGAGCGTGGGGGTCACTTACATGGTCCCCACGCAATGACCAAAAATATTCCCTCTTTTATATTTCTTTTGCCTCGAACAGTTTTACGATACAGTCAGACTCCTCGGTTAAAGGTGTGATACCCACTAAGACTAGACTCGTGCAATTCTACAGAATGCGAGCCTTGTAGTGGGACTGCTGCGGACTATATTCTCCAAAGAAAACTCTATGTATCATTTCTCCAAGATTTTCAAAACTATTGTCATGGGGGCGATACAACAGCGTGACGATTATCATCAGGTACACCGATCTATATCCAATAGCGCGCCCATATAGTCAGCAGCTACCATAGCGTACACCGATTATATCCCACGCCGGCAATATAATCCAATTTATATAAATAAGCCGTTGAGTTTTGTAGGAGGCAGGGGTTTATCATCATCGCCAAGGCTTGTTTTAGCACCACAGAGAGCGTGGGTGTGCATGGAAAATGTCGGAGGATTCCAGGAGATATCAGTTAGGCTACAATATGGTTAAGCACACAGATTTAGGAGCAGTGTGATTAAAACGCACAGTTCGACGTTCCTAACCTGCTTTCACCGTGCATTATACTTTAACAAAAAGTCCTGCCTCGATGGGTTAGTCATGAGCAGCAAATGCTATTCTCTGTCGTTGTTTTTTTAAGACACTTTTAGCTCATTAGCCAGCCAGAGAGAGGGTTGCAATCTTAACTCAGTACTTTAAAAAAATATTGCGATAGAATCGGAGTGAAAATCAGTGAAAATAAACAATGATGTCGAGGTTTCCGTGAAATATTAAGGCTAAGGTGAACATTTGCGTTTGGTGAGCATGTACCAACGTAGAAAAGATATGCCAACTATTTATGAATTTTTTTAAAAGTTGAGCAAAGTAGTAAGGCTATTAAAATAAGTATTGCGTTATGTAAAGAAGCTGGAACAAATAGGAGTGGGTTGATGACGGAGACCATAGCGGAAATACTGGTGGAAATAACATGCCGCGTAGGATTGCACGATTCGGAAACTTTCTTGTGGAGGAAAGGGAATAAGCGTAGGTTGCAGACTTTTGAGATAGGGGAGGAGGGGAGCGGAATAAAAATTTGAATTGAAAGGAAGAGAAGTTCCATGCATGGCAATCGGGGAGAGAAAATCGTTGGGGAAAATTCAAAGAAGGCATGAGAAATGGAAGCATAATATAGGAAATTACATTGCAAATGCTAAAGGGATGATTTTATCTTTAAATCAAAGATTTTTAGGGTCAACACAAAAGCTTGGCACTGTTTCAAGAAGTTCGATTGCAGCTAAAGGTAGCATGATATAACTTTGTAGAATATTCAGGGGGAATCGGGGAATAAATTAAATTAAAAGCAGGTCATATCGGGTGGAAATGGGTTGAATAATGCGATAGAGGGGAGGATGTTGACCGAATCGAGCATAGGTAGGAAATGAATCTGCGGATTGGGGCGATGCATGTGGGTCTGATGAATGTTTTTTTATTATGTTGTTTTGTGTGGGTAGCCTTAGTTTAGTGCCGTGCCAGGCGGTAGTGGATCCCTCAAAAGCTTTCTTTGACCGGTAGACCGACGTACTGCACCCTATTCCCTGGTCGATTTTTCAGTGGATCGGCGGTTACAGGTTCCTCTTCCTTGTTTCTCCTTCGATCTCCTTTCCGCGAAGGGAGAGGTGCCCTTCGTCGGGTCGGCGGAAGATGTTCCTCCTTCCCCCCCCCACCTGCGGCGCCCCCATCCCCTTCCTCCAACTTCCCTCTCTCGCCTCCTGGCTCAATGATCGATCAAAGGGAAGGGCAATGTGGTGGATACCTCAGAGAACAGCGCTCATCCCGAGGATAAAATTCAAATTCGGGGCAATGCTAGGATTTATTGGGGGCTGCGGAACGCCCGACTCACGCACCAGTGGCTTCGGGGAGGAGTCAAAGGGACTCGATAACCTTGGGAGGGGATACACACTCAGACAAAAGGATTCGCCCGAGATCTTATCACGCCGGCAGGCCGGCCCTCGAAGCGAAGAGACTCCGCGGCCGTGGGGGGGCATCGCTCGATTCTATTTCCATTTCTTTGTGGGCGTTACATTCCGACTCTCCCCGAGAATTCGTAGAAATACCACAGGAACCGAGGAGAAGAAGAGGAAAAAAATCATAAATGAATTTGGAAACGATGTAAGTTCATTTCCAGAACTGCAAAACCATCGTAAAAGTTAATTGTCCTTAAGGTGGTTCTGGATTGTTAAATTTTCGATGATCATCTAGAAGCTTAGAGTCCCTCTATAACACTCGACGCGTATCAACGCAAGGTCTCCACATCTGCAAATGTAAAAATAAAACAGATATTTAGATATTTTAGTGTTCTGCAAGCCACCGCTTGGGTGTGTGGCAGGGTGTGAATGCACACCGGACTAATTTTGACCCGAGTATTTTTACCCCTGCCGTGGTCAGACTATCTAATTATGATCCCTTATAGGATCATAATAAAATATGTTAAAACATAGGTCCGCTTCAAATAATCAGGTTGTATTTTTAACATATTTGTAGCCGAATAGCCGTCCTATTATATTCCGAAAACACAAGTCAAAAAAATGGTGACCATGAATGTTTATTAATTGTCCCTCGGGAATATGTGTAATTTCGTTAATTAATAGTATTATCTATCGGCTAGTGTAACATTCAAGAGTGAGAAATATTAAAAGTAGTCAACCGTGGTAGGGTAAGTTTGTGATGACACTACACACTACTGTTCTCGTAAACCCTGACTAATATGGCACGAATTATCGTTCAACCGAACTACGCGTTACAATAACTAATTAATTAGATCCACATACTTTGTACGTCCTTTAATTCAATCCAAAATGCTGGCTTATAGACATAATAATGGAAGCACGGAAAATGAACGAATCACACGGAACGGCGACTCACTCTGCAAGTCTGAGGAGGCATAGCGGGGAAGGGAAGCAGAAATATAGGGAAACGCCCGCTTCCACAAAAAATATTATCTTCCATTAGAGATGAAAGGAAAATATCCGCGTGATGAAGCATCTGAGAATATATCCGAACAATCTTGATCATAGACCTAATACAGATCCCACCTTTCATCGAAATCATATTTTCAATGCTGACATCATCGTACTTGTGTTGAACCTGTGGAACTTGGTTAGATGAGAAGACCCATCTTCAGTTTGTGGTGCTCCTAGGGGCACCTTCGTGGGTTGACTGAGGAGGCATGCCAGGCAGTTGCACCCAAGCCCGGTGGTAAGTACCTCCCAACGCCTCGACCGTGAGCTTAAACCGATTTTCGTTATTTTCGTCGTTACATACAAAATTTAAGACTACGTCCGCACACTTCAGATAACTACATTTGTAAGGTATCTTGTGCGGTATTTCTGTATGTGATCAAATACTTTCCGATCATTTTTTGTGAACGTAGTCCGCCTACAGGATGGGTGCAAATATTAATTCACACCCGTGAATTTTGGAACGCCGTTAGGGGGTTTGACGAGACGACTGTGGCGGCGTGGAAGACAGGACCTCGAGGTCTGATTTAGCGTTTGGCTTTTGACCAGGGGAAAGAAACGGATTTGGAATGTTGGCGACACCACCTCGTTGATGCCCCGATCTATTCCCAATGTTTTTGTATTCCAATGTTCTAGCATCCAGACGAATGAGGTGTAAGAACAAAGTCAATCAACAAGTACTCCCAGTTTAACTCATTCAGAGTCTTCTAAATGCCATCCACACTTTCATACCAGTCTTAAATTGCGCAGTGTACATCGCTGGTGTCATCAAAACTTTCGCATATCGGTGCGAAAATTGATCTTAAAAGTTCTTGAAAGGTTCTATTGGGTTCATTGAATAAATAGGTCACGGAATTGGTGGGTGCATCGATTAATAGTTCGTAGAATGGATCTATTGGTTAAGATGTCATGGAATTGGTATGCCTGCTGGTTATTTAAGGATAGGATCCTCCTCCCTGCAAACACACAGTCCATGGCGTCGAACACTTGTTCACGGAAGTTGTTCTTTCTCTACCCTCATCGTGTTTGGAGTGCTGCTGACTGTGTCCTGCAGTCTTCGCCTTCGTGTGTGGAGACTTGGTTTCATCTGTTCCTCGGTTTCCATGGTTCTCCGCTCCGCCACAATCACGGGCAACTCTGATGATATTGCTATCATTATTAGCTTAAACATTTTATCAGTTGAAAAGGAAATTCGAAGCGCAAGTATGCCGGTGGTTTAAAGCTTTAGATTGCAAAGTGCGTTGAACTTGACGAAAGACACCATAATCGGTTTAGAATTTCATTGGCTTCGTTTGTAGTATCCCTTTTTTCACTCCGAAATGATTAATAGTAAATGACTTGTCATATGTGTATTGAAATCACCTTAAATTTTTCCAGATTCTGGATATTTGCCGGTTCAACCAATTTAACAAATGCAGCTGACGTGACGTCAACTCAAACACTTGTTTGTTTGAGGAGGGTTTAATCCCACGAGCCAATTTATCCTCAATGGAATTAATTGCGCCAGGGCTAACTTCTTCGAAATTATACATATTTCCGAAAAAATTATATTTCACGATATAGCACTTGTGGAAACTACTGACTCATTTTGGTAACGAATTGATTCCTGATTGTTTGATTATACTTTCGGGTTTTTACTCGACAGGTGGGAAGCACCTTCATCATTCTGAACACGGTTCTCCTAATTCGGATTGGTATCGTATTTGGAGACGATCCCACTAAACGTTATCCCTGGCGTGCAGCAATGAGAAGGCACCAAGCCTGTTTTTTCGTCCGCAGCCGAACCATAGTCGGGGTAAGTTTCTGCTCCCCGCTTGGTTTTCAAAACGCTGGGGGACCCGCCGGTGCCTCACCTCAATCGCGCAATTTCAAATGCGCAGATACTTCCTCTTCTAGTCGGGATGTCCACTTTTTCTCCGGCAGCAATATGAACGACAGCACCTTCGACGCCCAGTCTGCACCCAGCTAATCTTTCAAGGAATCCCATCTTATCCTGCGGAGCAATACATTCAGCTTCAGGCCTCCCCCTCTCTGTCATGTCCCTGAGAACACAGGTTTGCAGGGAAAAGGGCATCCATTCCAAGAAGTGGAATTTTTCCAGAACGGCGTCCTCCACCCACCCACGCTCTTTGAGAATCCTCCCTTCCGCTCCCCTTATCACCCGTGCTTCCTTTGTACCTCGATACCCCACTAATCGCCGCTTATCGCCTACCCCCACCATCCCCACTCGACAATCGCCCCGGATTATCTCCTTCGAGGAAATGGGTTTCTTATGATCGCACTTTGTTTACTTCTTATCGCCTTACTTTTAATTTCCAGAAATGGAACATCACCTTTTTTTCCACGCGTCCTCGGACGACGCTCTTGTTTGCCCTCGGAGAAGGAAAACAAAAACATCCACTTGCCTGTTTACTTTCCCGCGTGGCAAAAAATAATCGAAATAAAAGTTTATCGTATTTTACTCTAGACTAGAAGAGTAAGATGATAAGGGGAGGTCTCTTTGAAGCGTAAATAGTGCTGATGCGCAGTTAACTTGAGTGTGGTCCCTCGAGTTCACCTCCATCCTCCCTCCTTTACTTTCAAATCAATGAGCACTCACCTACTTTGATCGCACTTCGTAAGATCAAGATTGAAGTTGCATAAGGAGTGCGAGGGTGCTCTAATTTTCGTAATTAATCCATTTTTGTATTTGTTTTCTCGAAAGGAATGTTTTTCGTAACTCGTCTCTAATCATTATGTGTTGATACACAGGTATTTTGACGATTTATATCGGCGATGTTCATACGAACCGGATTCGTTTCTCCTCTTCTCCCTTTTTTTTGTTTAACTCCGTTCTTATATCTACTTTAAATCATGGTTGCTATTTTTAATATTATTATTGGTATTCTACCGTTTAAGGTAGGTTTGGAATGTACACAACTACCAAACAAATATTTTGTTTTTCCCAACAAATCGTAACCCAACATCCTGCACTTCAACAAGCTCTTGTTAATCTTCTTAGCCATGTGCTTCCTTCCTCCCTTTATTCCGTCAATTATCCCCATCCTCTTTTTGCCCCTTCCTCTGCCTAACATTCTCCCCTCTATCACAGTCTTCAAAATCCCACTGTCAATCAATATGCTTTTCATCCATTTTTCCTGTCTCCTAATGATTTTTCCCAGCAATTCCCTCTCCTCGCCCACCATACCTAGCACCTCCTCGTTTATTTATCCTTTTTGTCTTCTTTACCTTCTCCGTCTCTCTCCGCACCTACATTTCAAAAGCCTCCAATCCATGTCTATCATCCTGCTTCAATGACCATGTTACCGCGCCGCACGAAACACTGCCTTAGGTCAAAATTTAAAATAACCTTTTCTAAACATTATTACTCAAAGCCCATGTCATCGAATCTCTCCTCCTCGTGAAAACTTCTTTGCTTAGGGCAATGAATCTCCTTACCTCCCTACTACTTTGGCCATTTTGGTCTAGAACACTTTGAGATAGGTAAACTGTTCCACGTGCTCTAGTTTTATGGGTTTTAAAATATAATTTTCGTCCCGTACAAAATTATCTCTTTTCTTTAAATTGATGCGTGTCATTACAGTAAAATCATTGTTTAATTTTCCCTCTATTCGAAGAGAGGGAGAAGAAAGTACGTTTGCTTACAAACTCCCAATAAATGTGCTCACAGAGCGAAACCAACTGGTAGGGGTCAACACTTTTTAAAGTCAAATTGTGTTCTGAAAAAACGGCCGTGAAAACAAAACGAAATCTACATTCGCACGAAAAAATGTGGGAAAATTCTCTCTCACGTTAGTAAAACATTATATAACAGATAAGCCCATCAGTTCCCTTGTAGATATTTTTGAATCCTTTCTGAACACGTCGTCAATTTTCTTCCCCGAACCATTTGGGTCACCCAACCACCTGAAATTACTCCAATGAACAAACACTGGGTGCGCTGCTGCATACATTTAACAAATGTTTTCGAATAATGATCAATGTTCAGTTTATTTTCGCATGGATAATATTCCGACATGATTTTTACATTGGCTTGAGCCCCAAACGGAAAAGGGTTGTGAGGGCTGTAATAAACCATTGGGGGGTTTTAGAGTTTTTATGGAAGCGGACTCAACATACTTTGACATCATCCAAGACAGGCTCATCTGATTAGGAAGTATTTAGGACACCTGCTTAGGTACCAGCATGTGTATCCCTATAAAAAACAGCGCATTACGTCTACAGGATTGACTAAGGTAATGATTTCCTAAATAATTAGGTAGGTAACTGTCGACTACGAAATCATTAGTACGCTAGGGGGACGGAGACTTTTCAAACTTCATAATTTGGCACCGCCGCAAAAACCATTTCCCGTCTCCATAGTGAGGGGTTCCGTTAGCGTCCGCAGGTCGGAGGAGGGCGCGGAGCCAGTTTCGTTTCGTTTGGACCGCGCTAATTCATTTTCCTCATCACCTGCCCCGCGGGAGAGATTCAAGTTAATATTTCGTCTCCGGGCGAAATAAAAAAATAAAGACAGTAAAACTGTCGGTCCAAACGTGTGCGTGTATTAGCGCAATTTGCGATCATTAGCTGGAGGAGGGCGCTTGGTGAGTTTGCAAGTCATCAATTCGTTTTTTCAAGCAATCGCCATGTCCTTCTTCCTTGTCTCACTAATTGCCAGACTTTTCGCAAATGTACAAATCGCTAACTTACTGTACTCGGTACCCGAGTTACGTAGAACTGACAATTACAAGGTGAGTTCGAGAATATTCCACTGAATACATGGTTCTATAGTATATCTATAATTACACATTAGCCATAATTTAATGCACAACTCCACCGTCATGCCCGGGAGGGAGAAATAATGAGGCACGTAATCCCCACTCGTGGATAAGCCACTACGCGCGGGGCACTACGGTAAAATAACTCTAATTCCGGTATCACCAAGGAAATTGTATGTAGCCATGGTTAGGATACCCAGCAAGAAAGGCTGTGCAAGACTGGCCACAGAGGAAGTATCAACATTTCTTTTTTCAAGCCATGGTGTCGGTCGGATCTGTAATGGTCAAGGCATGGTATCGGTCTTTTCATGTAAATAAAATTATGGAAATAAATAGCCGAACTAACAGACTCAAGGACTTCTTCTTCCCACGGACAATACCGAATAGCAACTGTAGGGTTATAAGTAGCAAAAATTCCACTTGCCACCCTCGGCGTCTAGGGAATGGTTAGTTCTACTCAATCGCATGCACTTACACTTATCACGTATGTTTTGTTGTCAAACCCTCTCTTTCCGCATGATCTCTTTAGAATGCCTTTAAATAATGTAGCGCTCTTTGCAGTATTGCTTGTTCTCTCTGTTCTGTTTTTAAGTTTCCCCTTTCGTCCCTCGTCTCTCTCCGTAGGGGGACCCTCCCGCTACCTGCAGCGTTGGGTCACATTCCCCACCTGTGTCCTTGGGGAGGAGACCATTGTATGTTGCATGTCATTGTGGTAGTGGAATTGCGTCTTCTTGCCTTTCAAATTTTAGCTTGAAGGGTATTGGATTAATTTCATGCTACATCCTAAGGTGCAATTATTTGTTAGGTGATAGTATATGTATTTTCATGCGTGTTGAATGAAAGGATTTTTGCATGAATGAATACACTACTGTGGGTATAGTTTTGCATGTATATATTGATTTTGCAGGTGGTTTTGTTCCTTTTTACGGGTAGTGACCTAACACCCCCCGCCACAAGCACTTGCGGCGGCTTGCGGGGCATTATGTAGATGTAGAGATCTGTTCACTTTTTTGTTCGTGAAGTCATGCTAAAACAAACCTACGACTACCTTGCGAGGTGTCAATTTCCGTAGAAGCTACAATTAATGTTGGCCAGGGAAGTGTTGTTCCTGAGATGACGGTTTTTAGGTCATCATTTCGTTTAACACTGGTGCACCGATCGATTTCTGAGCCGCGATTTTGTCAAGCGATCATTGGGATTGCCATCTCCTTCGTCTGCTGTTCTAATGAATGATCGCCTGCGCATGCGTGATAGACATGGCTCCCTTCTAAATATCTTGCTAACTCACCTTCACTCACCGCTCCGCTCTTTTCCCGCGGAAACATTCATTATTTTCATTCGTTCTTGTCCGTCGCGTTGCCATCTTCCCGCGATTTATTCTTTTTGAATATTCTTTCCCTCCTCATGAAATGTGTGCGGGGGGGTGGGGAAGAGAGAAGGGGCAAGCGATACCTCTACTCCCTTCCATCCGAGCCGGTGGAGGAAGCCCCCCCCCTTTCCCTTTGGCTCCCCCACCCCCGGGTTCCTAATCTCCCCGGTGGCCCACGTACTACGACCTCGTAAATCACGCGACTCCCCACGAGAGCGGCACGAGACGGAGGGCAGCGGGGGAGGGGCACATTAGTCATAAAATAATTAGCCACCAAAAAATTCGACGGTGGAAATTTTAAAAGATTTATTCGATGAAACGTTGTACGCAGCAGAAAGGGCGGAGGATGTCTGGTTGGTCCACGCGTCGCAATTCTCGCGTGGCGTTTTAAAAACTTGACTCTTGCGCTCATCGCAAAACGTGCGAGGGAACGAGAATTTCACTCTTTCACTGAGGACGTCCCATTTCTTTTAATTTACCGCGATGCCTGTTCTCTGCCAATGTACTTTTAATAGTTATCTCCTTGAAAGTATTCAAAGGAACTCTTGCGTTTGAACCTCGCTGAAAACCTTCAAGGCCCGTGTTGAATGGTCGCCTCCCATCGTCTTGGGAGACTTGCGTCAAAAATTCAAGGGCGATACGTATTTGAGGCAGCAACATGAGAGACACCCAGAACTGGAGGACGACTTGGAATGCGGACCTTGGTGTTTCGCTTGCCCTCACAGAGGCTGGAGGGATTCCCATCCTGGTTTTCCTTTTAATTCTTCCTTCATTATGGCTTATTGTGGGTCTTGGACGGCTGCAGGAAAATATAACACCTGAACTTATAACCCACCGACTACATCCTTTGATCTGCCATATTTATTAGAATTAAGGAGCTTTGTTGTTTCGCATTGGTCAGGCCCCACATAGAGTTCGCCGCGGATGTATGGGATCCTCACGAGGTAGGCTTAGTTCTTGGAACAAGATTGAGTGCACCGTAGAGCACCTAGTTTTGTGAAAAACTGTTATGAACAACGTAGCAGTGTCACGACAGTCCTTGAAGAATTAGGATGGGTGTCACAAGTTGACTGTATGCTTAAATACAGGTTACAGTTACTGCTTATATTTGACGCAGATTTCTTATCTGAGGATTTTGAGGACATATTACAGGTCCCGACTTACTATGGTATATCAGATCATGTACGTAAAGTCAGGGAGATAGATAGTAGAACGGATAGATTTAAAATGCCGTTTTTTTTCTCGTGCCATGAGAGATAAAAATATGCATATATGGCCGCAGGTACGAATGAGTCATTTAATATTGATAGTGTATATATTTGGTCGATTTTAAATAGACCTATGTTTATAAAATGGTTCCCGCATGGTTTGAATAAATCCTGTCATTCAATAATCCTCTAATCGAATATTCTCATACGAGTACTTTCTTTCGTGCTTTTCGTGAAATCTGTTCGAGTTCATGTTCGAACTGATATTTGTGTTGATATGTGATGATTGCGTATGCATGACTGGTGACTAAGCACCCCCCTCCACACGCCCTTGAGGTGGCTTACCATATATTATGCAGATGCAGGTTCCTTCTTCGCGTCTTCAATCTTTCTGCCCCCATCCTATTCTCCCGTATTACCTCTCATTATTCTTTCTCCCTAATCAAGTATTCTTCTGCCTTACATCTCGGTCTTAAATAACCCTATAAACCACACTCGACAAAAATGACAAATTCAACGAAATTAATGGATTAATAAATTACCCAATCTTTCATGACCCATGCGCAATTTATTATCAGCGCTGAGGCGGGAGGGTAACGGGCGGGTATTCCTTTTCACGACGCCGGTCGCCCGAATAAAAAAGACGGCGGCGGTTCGGGACGGAGGGGAGGGAGGGAGGAGTGGAAGGGGGAGAGGGGGAGGGGAGGAGGAAATGAGAAGAGAAGGCAGATGAATGAATTATAATCTGTGGAAGGGGGGGAAGGCGCTTTTTACAATTTTTTCCGCGCTTCATAGTTACATTTTTTTTCTTGTGCTTAGCTTGTTTCGTTTGTCATGCGGAGGATCAAAAAAAATATCTTCCCTTAATACCCGTCCTCATTTTATTATTTATTTTTTGCTTTGATTTTCCTTCTTCGCCATCTCTCCATATCCTTCCTCGGGTGAATCGTAAATGGGACGCAGAACGGTGGCTGAGATTCCTCGCCTCCGACGAACAACCCTCCCTCCCCCCTTCCCTCCACTACCCACCCCCTCTCGCCCCCTTCACATACCCTCCACCCTTCCGCCAGCCCCCCTCACCCCGCCCCGGTTGGTGAGCGCTTTGGGGCAATTACGGGCGATTAGGGGGTGGGTTGGGGTATGGGGGAAGGGGGGCGAAAGCGTTTTTCCAATTAAGATGGCGTGGACCGAGAATCCCTCGTCATTAAGCAGGAAAAAGGCCTTATTACTCTCGGAATAACAAGAAACGTTCCGCTTTAGTTTATTTTTTCTTCTCCCGAGCGCGCAACAACTCGAGACCCGCGCGTCCCGAAGTCAAAAACGTTTCGCGATGCGTTCCCGCTAATGTCGTGGATACAAAAGTTGAAACGCACTCGGCACTGTATAAGTAAGGGGAGTTCACGAAGAGGAGACGTATTCTGGAAAGAGATGCACACGAAAGCGAGCCAACGAACTCTCCCCCCCCCCTTTCCCCCACACTCCGTCACCCCCGAGGGGGATAGCCAAAGGGGGATTTTGGGGGAAAAAAGCTTCGCGTATTGAAAAAGCCGACGCTTTCAGCATTTACGGCAGCTGCGAGAAGAATTTCCGTCCAGGGAAAGAAAGCATTCTCCATCATCACCTGGGATCATTTTTTCTTCTCTTTCCCCCCGCGGGCGGTCATAAGATGCAGCGCAATGTACTGCTGGAAGCAAATTAGCCATCCGGGGAGATTACATATTTTCAGCGGTGGCAGCGACCGAAGGAGAAGTTAAACTCTTGCTGACAATTCAGTAATGGTCATGATGGGTAGAGAGCGAGGCTACTAAGCGGTAGGCCACAGCCGCTTATTCTCTGAACACCACAACACAATTTGACCCATACTCCAGCACTCTCTGAGGAACAGATCTTCCCTGGATGAAACGTGCCCTACCTTGGTTGCCTGAATTTCACATCAGTATGGTACGCTGGGAGTTGTCCAGGAGAAAGATGTGGATTTAAACAAAAAAAAGCATGGTTTAAAAACCACAGTGGACGTAGGTGCATACGACACTTTGCTTTTTCACATAGAATTTTTGTTATTAGGATCTAGGTTTCGTTACACCGTAACATCTTCAAGACCTGAAAATGTTACGCTGTAACGAAACCTAGGTGGCAATTAGAAAAACTCTATGTAGGAAAGCTAAGTGTCTTCTTTCACCAAGGAGACATCGTTTAGCTTTTATGATGGTTTGCCATAAGTTGAGGAGGAATACTACGGCGAACAGCCCCAACCTGCCCAAGAGAGCAGTTACGGATCCGGATTACAGTTTAGTGTACATTAAGAGTGTACTGCTAAATATAAGAGAATAATAAATGGAAGAAAGAGTACCAGAAAGGATAATCACTTGGAAAAAAGGGAAGGTGCACCAGAAGGCAGTCGTAAAAATACATCGCAAAAGGATCATTAAAAGAAAAATGGGGAAGAGAGAATATGAGCACTCAGGAGAAGATCAGTTTGGTTTAAGAAAGGGGATGGGTTTGCGTGATGCTGTAACATTAAATAAATCAATGGTTGAAAGGATTGTAAAGGGTAAAACAGGTTGCATATGTGTGCTTCGACGATTTCGAGGTGTCCGACAAAGATCTACATCTACTTAATGCCCCGCAATGCCCCGCGTGTGGCGGGCGGAGGGGGGGTGCTAGGGTACCTCTAGTAAGAAAGAAAAGAAAGATAACCGCTTGCACAAGCCACAAATTTACGTAGTCCAGAAGTAAAACATGGCACACGTTCACGCAAAAACCCTTGCAACCCACACACATACATACACACAAACCACCAACCAGCGCACACACGCACCCACAAACGTAACTGACGTCTTTGCAATGCTTAAACTTGTCCGATAATTGGGTAGAGTCGATAAATACTCTAGAGAGGACAGAAGTTGACTGTCAGAATAGACATCTTATCCGGAGCCTACACTGCAAAGCTGTTAGGTATACTTTAAGGTGCATGTGTATGTAAGATGCAGTCTGAGTGTTTGCATGTGTGTGGGGTGTAAGTGTTCATGCATGAATGTATGCCATGTTTTTTTAGTGGATGTATGATTCTGTGGTTATTGCACGCGGGTTTTTTTCTTTTCTAAATTACGGGTGGTGTCCTAACACCCCCCGCCACACGCCCTTTCGGCGGCTTGCGGGGTATTAAGTAGATGTAGATGTAGATGAGCCTGTGCATGCATCGAATTGCACAGGTGATAACAGCATATGGAGAGTCGGGACGGTATGTTATTTGGCACGGGAGTAAGATGGAATAGTGAATTACCAGGTGTTCTCTTTAATATAGGATGAAGACTAATCAGAAGAAAACGAAAATACTGAGAGTATCAAGAGATAAGAAGGCTAAGATAAATATTAAAGTGTGGGGAACATACACTAGGATAAATAGAACGATTTAGAAAGTATGTTCGAAGAAGATGGACAAAATATTAAGGGCGTTTGTGAAGAATTCCATTGGGTAAGGAATCGTTTAGAAAGTGGTGGGAATGAACGAATTCCTGCATGTTCATATGCATGCATGAACAAACATTTCTTCGTGAACGACTTGTAACCTAAAACCCCCCGCCACATTCCCTCGCGCAATTTGTAGGGTAATGTTTAGTTGTAGATGGAGATGTACTCAGAGCCAATGGAGTGCTGAAAACGGTAATAGAGGGGTGAATGCTGAGAAAACGCGGTAGAGGGAGGAAAAGGATGGAATTAAGTGAGGCATGAAGTATTCAAAGCTAAGGAATTAATTATTGTAATTTTGTACTGTGCGACGTAGTTGGGGCGTAAGGATACAATACTTTGTAGAGCCAGGGTTCATCAAAAACCCAACCTAAAACCCAACCTAGACTACTGCTAGTAATGATGAAAATTACAACATGTAAGGCAAGACGCCTCGAGAGCGTGTGGCAGGAGGTGTCAGGTCATCAACTATTAAAATATTCGGTGATCGGTGATTAATTGCACCCGTGAACTTGTGGCAAAAATTCTGCCTCCTATTGCTGCGATCTCGAATCGAGCGAGAGAATACATTTTCTTCATGCCGGTAGGGCAGTCAGTTTTTAGTGTTCATACCGCCCGACATAATAAGACGATAAAATTATTCCTCATGTCAATAAAATTGAGTGATGTATGTATATTTTTCTAAGTACCTATAATTTTAATACATCGTATCTTAATGGACGATGCTAGCTCTACTCTGGCATACGATTTAAATACGTCTGGATCATTACTGTAGTTGGCGGTAAGTTAACGTTAGGTCACATAATTGCAAATAAAGGAACTCATTTTACTCGGACTCGGAATATCATTTTTCCATGTACGCGGTTGAGATCCGACTCGAAAAAGTTCATCGTGGAACGCACCAAAGAGAATTGGGGATATGTACGCGAATTTGAATCCCCGCCACGTCGAATTTATGCTTCTTGTCACTTTTTACGGCCTTTGCGTGCGTGTTTAAACGAGCCATCCAATGACGTGCGGTAGTAATACATTATGAAATTACGACGCTCAAGTATTTCCAGTTTTTTCCTCCAGTGCTGAGCATTGTAATGGACAATATATTTCCCAGTAAAATGTGGATTCATGGAATCATTTTTATTGGTGGGTTTTTAGCGAGCGCCAAGGGACTTGGCCTTCTCCAATTTCCTTAACTTTTTACTAGAAGGTTGAAATAATATTTATCCACCTATAACATCCCTCCAGACAGAGTGGGTTACGCATATCCGTCGCCTAATGCAGGTTGGTAACAAAATCGGCGTGGGAGCTACACTACATGATGTAAGGAGCGTCATTGCCTTCCCGTTGGACGAAAGGCAAGAAATATCAACACTTAGTTGACCAAACAACTCTTCCTGTCTTCTCATTGATCCAACATTTATAATTGCAATTATACTTCGCGTAAATACATGCATATACATCCCAACGAAATTTACGTATCTATAAATTTTGAAAACAATGGCGAACCATGTGACTTCATTATTCAAAATAAACTATCGAAAATATAAATTCGTAAATATTGAGTACCAGCCACAGTAATCAACCCGAAGGCCGATTTGATTAAGGGAGGGTAGAGCTATCCTAATACGCGCTGCTCCCAGCGGTGTGCGACCTTCATGTATCAAGGCAAGGGGGCCAATTCATAATTCTTATCTATTCGGTGTTAGGGCACCACTCATTTATTGGAGAGTTTATGTATTCCATTTAATACATGTCAGATCATGTGCAAGCACTCTTTCACATACATGCCTATGTACACCATAAACTTTGTGTTTGTAAACGTTGAACTGTTGTGTTTGCATAATTCCTTACATTTTAGTATTTAGATTAATTTATTTTTTTAGAACTCTTTACTTCCAAGTTTTTATGATGGTATGCTACGCGAGGGAAGGACGAGTACTTGAATCTGTCGGTGACATGCCTCTCTCTTTCTCTCTTATTTTAAGTTAAGTTAGGCGCCCTGCATCTTAATAAAAGTCTGTCTAGCCAGATCTCTTAGAGAGTCAAAGGGCCTCCTAATTCCTATGACATGCCCGTGATTCCATGTGTACCGCCGGTGATTCCCCAGGAAGATATGGTGCCAAGAACCTCACACTATGAGGGTAAAGAAAGAAACTTTGCACTTTCACACAAAGATTTAATACTTCACACGATCATGGTTTCAATGCTGCGCATCATCATCAGGTGATATGCATGAAAAACTTTCCAATTTCTATAGCCTGGCTTCAAGAGGGGTTGGGAGGGGGAGGGTTTCGAAACTCGAAGGTTTCTCGCTCAAATTTGTGGACGTTTATGTTTATTTAATTATCATTAAATGAAGAACACAATGTAAAAATCCACCTTTCTTAGAAATAACAGCGGAAAAAACACATTGTGCTCTACATTTAATTAGGGGTGTCTTCGTCAGCAATGGTTAGGCCTTCATTAAGAATCGGTCGATGGTCATCACTGCCTTGGTGGGGGGTTGGTGCGGAGAGATATATTGGAGTCTTTCAGGAAACTAAGGAGGGGGGAACGGGAAAGGTCTATTCTTTCGTTGACCACCTCAAATCTGTCTGAATGAAGAACGGTGGAGGGTTACATTGTGCTCTTCATTAGATGAGCATAAAATTTCATAAGTTTGAGCCAGAAACCTTCGAATAGTAGATACCCTTCCCTCTTGGAGCCAGGCTATATAAGTTGGAAATTTTTTCATGTATGTCACCTGATAATGATGCGCAACATCGAAACCATGGTCGTGTGAAGTATTAAATCTTTATGTGGAAGTGCAAAGTTTCCTTTTTACCCTCATCAAGAAGGAATTCCACAAAGTTAAATCTGAAACTGTTATGTTTAACCTCACTTTACTTGGGCGAAGATGAGGGTACCCAGACGTCACCTGGAATCGAACCCGGGCCCTCCACTCAGTAGCCTAGCAGTTTACCCACAGGTAAACAATCTCACCCAAATACGTATGTACATGAGTACTTGTACGTACAGAGCCTATACCAAAAATAAGAAGGATGATTATTTGCCACTTGTGCAGATGGCTAGAGTGAGGTGACTTGTGGTGGGAAAGGTATAGAAAGATCTTGGGAAAGCAATACGACCCACTTCAGTAACTATGGGCGTTTAAATTGTAAGGATTGCTGCTGGACTGGACCTCTGTTCGACGGTCACGGTACGAATTCACGATCCCAGTTTCCATGGAGCAATGATATGCGATAAAATTGCTCATTAAGCTTGGAAAATAGGATTCGGAGACCATGACCATGGTTAAGGATGCTAATGAAGATGGAGAGTTGTCCCAAGTGATGCTTTTCTACTTCGAAATTCAATAATCTTGATTTCAAGAACGCATATTTGTGGTCGAAGTACTTGGTTTTTGCCGTGTGCGAAAATTAAAATCGGCAGGAAGCTCATTTGTTTGGAAGAAAATAAATATGACGATCCATCCGTGAGTACGGAAATTTGGAATTGACCGATTCGTGGGCATAGGCATGCAAGGTCTGTCCCGAAAGTAGTACGACTTCTTTTTTCCGGACGGACGGGCGGCGGTTTCTCTGGCTGGGTTCGAGGGAGAGGAGTCTCAAGAAACGCTGGAGGTCGGTGGCAGTTGGCTCCCAACCTTTCGCGGAGTGCAGATCGTTTGTTTGAAAAACCTCTATAAAGTGACCTCGTTACGCTCCACCATGAACCGGTAATTGGAACAGCGCTACGCCATCAAATTTTGCGTGAAACCAAGCAAAATGGGGAAATAAACTCATGACACGCTCAAGGCAGGTTATAACGCCGTGGGTAGATCGGGTATTTTTAAGTGGCACAAGTTGTTTCGGCAGGGTAGAGAAGATGCTGAAGACGCCGAGCGTTCAGGACTCCCTTCGACCTCAAAAAGTGACGACAATCTTGCAAGAATGAACGCTTTATTGGACAGGGATCGCAGATTAAGTGTTCGTATAGTTTCTGATGAACTTGGCATCTCTGAAAGTGATGTGCATCAACTTGTGAGCGAAAAAATGGGGATTAGAAAGATGTGTGCGATTTGGTGTTTGGTTGGTACAAAAGGAAACTCGCACGCGGATCTGCCAAGAGCTTCTTGACCACATGAGTGAGGATTCAGATTTTTTAGACTGTGCCGTTACTCGGGACGAGACCTCTTCATGTTCTCCTGCCTGAAATCCGTGCTGAAAGGAGGTCACCACGACTCGTTGGGAGCGTTACAATAAGCCATGGCTAGCGAGGTTAGCAGTATTTCGGACGCCGCCTTCCAGAAGGCGTACGAGGCGTGGAAAACCCGCAGGCTGCGATCAGGCAGGGGTGACTGATGATGACGCCTAAGCGTTGAAACTAGTTGTACGTAAATAAAGAACAGTGGAAGGATACATTATGTTCTTCTTTTAAAATGAACATGAACTTCCACGAAGTTGAGCCAGAAACAATTGAATTCTTTTTTTTTAATTGAGTCAGTCCTACTACTTTTGGGACAGGACTTGTACTTCAACCAGTCAGAATTCGACGATGGAACTCTCGAATTTTGACAATATGCAATGATCCATGAATGTTCTCCGACTCTTGCTCTTTACTCCATTTCCGCCTAAAGCCGCCTGCATCACTTAGATTTTCTGAACGACCCTGCGATCAGTATTAGGGTGGAAATCGAACCATTGCCTATTACTTTTCCCCAAAACTATTCGAATATCGAAATATTGCCATCCATTCCATATAAATGCTCGAAAAACGCCAGCCTTTTTGCACGGCTTCCTTTATTTTCTATAGTTTGGTATATATGGTTAAATAGTTGGTTTTACATAGAAGATATCCAGGAATTTCCCAATCATGGCATGGAGTTGTCCTGTAATCAGCTCTGGGTATCGTGGTCTCGTTACCCTCTTAGAGACGCCTCTAATGAGGACATCCTAAGTGTACGTAGGGGTCTGTTGGATCTCTATTAATTGATGCACGGAAGCCGTAGGTCCCAATTGTGATAACCTAAAAGCGTATTCCTGTATGACTTCCACTCGAGATGAAAATTCTGATTTTACTGCATCAAGTCCTCAGTGAAATACGAATATTTAGGTGATCCAGAAAGCAATGCTAGGATTCATTTTTGTCACCGGTTAATGTATTTTTCTTTTAACCCATAAATGAACATTACTGTAGAAGCTTATTTAAAAAGAAACATTTGAGAATGATACTACCTGTACATCTATATCATAAACCCTGCGAGCCACCAAAAACGAGAGTGGCAGGGGGTGTAGCACCAGGAGGAAAGGATAAGGGATGAGGTGGTTGAGGATGTATATACATATATTTATTTATTATTATTTATTAGGTAATCTACCAGTTAAGGTAGATCTTTGGATGGACACAACTACCAAACAAACATTTTATTACTCCTAGCAAAACACCAAATCCATCATCCTACTCTATATCAGGTCCCTCTTCAGCTCTGAGTACTTCCTTCCTCCCTTCATCCCGTCCAACATCCCTATCCTGTTCCTTCCCTTTCCTCGTTTGCCCAACATTCTCCCCTATATCACAGTCTTCAACATCCCACTGCCGATCAACACCCCCTTCATCCACTTTTCCTGCCTCCATAGGATTTCTCCCAACAAACCCCTCTCTTCACCCACCATACCAAGTACTTCCTCATTTGTTTTCTTCTCTATCCATTTCACCTTCTCAATTCTTCTCCACACCCACATTTCAAAAGCCACCAGTCTACGTCTATTCTCCTGCTTCAATGTCCACATTTCCGCGCCACACATAGCTACGCTCCATATCAATGTTTTTACGAGTCTTTTCTTAACATCCTTACTCAACGTCCCCATCATTAACTCCCTCCTCCTTGTAAGCCTCTTTGCCTAGCGCAATTCTTCTCCTTACGTCCTTACTACTTTGACCGTGTTGGTCCAAAACACTACCGAGATACGTAAACTGTTCTACCTGCTCTAGTTTTTGCCCTCCTATTTTAATGTTTAGCTTAGCCTTTTTCTTTCTAGAAAATCGCATAACCTTTGTTTTATTAATATTGATTTTCATCCCATACCTATCGCATTGAATTTCCAATTCACTAAGCAATGCTTGCAACCCCTTGGCTGACTGACAAACTAAAGCTTGGTCATCAGCAAACCTAACTGATTTTACGAATTCACCGCCCACTTTCATTCCTACCTCCAGTTCTTCCCATGCCTCTTTAATCATTTCCTCTGCATACAGGTTGAACAGCAACGGTGATAATGGGCAACCCTGCCTTACACCTCTTCCTAACACTGCCCAACCGGACTCCCCGTTCCCCACTCGAACCCGAGCAGTCTGTGACATGTACAGGTTGCGGATTAGCCTCCTTTCCCTCCAATCTATTCCTATTTTCTGCAATATACTCATTAGTTTTTCCCAATTCACTCTATCAAACGCTTTTTCGAAATCTACGAAACAGGCAAAAAACTCCTGGTTGTGATCTATATTCCTCTCAATTAATAATCTCATTACTGCAATGGCATCACGCGTACCTCTCCTCTTCCTGAGCCCAAAATGATCATCCCCTGATTAATCATTTGCCCTACTCTCTATCCTTTTATTTAAGATCCTGAGAACAACTTTAGCTGCGTGGGATATCAAACTTATTGTCCTGTAGTCCTCACATGATGTAGCCTTTACCTTTTTCGGAATAGGAACTAAAACAGATCTCACAAAGTCTTCCGGCTAGATTCCTTCCTCATAGATACTACGAATCAGCCCATATAGCCTCTTCCTCCCACATTTGCCCAAACATTTCAGTAGTTCCGCATGAATGTTATCCACCCCCACGGCCTTATTTAGCTTCATCTCCCATAATGTCCTATCAATCTCATCGTCGAGTATGCCTGGACCTATGCTATCGTCCTCTACGTCATGTTCCTTTTCTATGTCTAACTTTGTTGGTCTAAGCTCTTTACTATACAGTTCTTCTACATATTCCTTCCATCTCTCTTGGATCTTTCCTGCGTCAACTATTATCTTATTCCTCAACAGTCTGTTGGAACTCTTTCCTTTTCAATTCATTTAATGCTTCTACATTCCATTTTCTAACTCGCCGCCCCGTCCTTATCTTTTTGAAACGTGCCGTACATTTCATAACAACTAAATTGTGGTCAGAGTCCGCATCCGCTCCCGGGAAGCTGTGCGAATTTATCACACTGTTCTTAAACCTGTGTCTAACCGGAATATTATCTAGCTGATACCTCTCTGAGTCACCTGGCATTTTCCATGTGTACCTGCGTCTTTTGTGGTGTCTAAACCAAGTGTTGGTGATGACTAACCCCTGTCACCTGCAGAACTCAACTACTTTCTCCCCGCGGTCATTCCTCGTGCCTAAACCGTAGTCCCCCACCTCATCACCATCTCTTCCTTTGCCTACCAAATATAATATATAATATAAATATATATATATATATATATATATATATATATATATATATATATATATATATATATATATACACATTCATAAAGACGGTTTAATGAGATCACCAGTAGAGCATGGGGCGTCGAAATTTCCACAGTTTACCTCTTATTCTTTCTGTGCCGTTCGCGGGCTTGTTTCTTCGTCCATTCTTTTTAGAAGCTTTCCATCGATCAATGAGTCTTTCCATTTTATTCTTCTCCTTCAATCTCTCTTCAGTAGCATCTCTATTCCATCCCTTATAATGTGGTTTCCTCGGTTGCTGTCACTATCCACATCTCACCTGCGTAAAAGTGAACTCCGTTCATTGGGATGTTCTCTAGGTTGCCTCGGCCGTCTGATTTTCGAATAATTTATTTTTAGGTTGGCTATTTGTCAAAGTTTTATCGATACAGTACGAAGGTATGAACTAGAGCAGGGAGGGTGGGGCAGTTATTATATTATGGGAGGTAATTTGGTTAAAACTGTGCGTCATCGAGGGAAGTGATGACGGATTGCGAAAGAAGTATTGGTAAGGATGAGGTAATTGAAGGCAGGTACGCTTAGTAAAGAAGTAAATGAAATACTAACGGGGTCTTTAATAAGGAGCATAGCGGTGTATGGATCCGAATCCTTCTTTATTTAAACTTACGTGGAAACATCACAACCCCCCCCTCCCAATGGTATGCGAGTTCGAACATGATGTGACTGAACCAATAGGAATGACGCAATCCCTGCGGGCGTCTGATGGGGCCCCGAACACCCTCCGGAGGGGAATCCAGCCCCTTCGGCGGCGGCGGTCAAGTCACCGTTGGCTCTTCGCACTTGGCCGCGAATGGGAACGCCAAGCAAGTCATGAGCGGGAGTTAATTCTGGGAACACTGGTCCTTGGGTCCACAAAACAAAAATTACTGTGATTATCGCCATGGAGATAATGATGTGAGCAACCACCTAGGAACGGCAATCCGTTGCTCTGTTACAGGTGCCAATGAAATTATTCACGCGAGTGTTTGAGATATACACGCGTCATGAATAAAAGGTCCGTGGAGTCGGTCACGAACATTAATTCATAGCTGGAACATATCTGAAAACACTCATATCTCGGACTTCTATTTGCCGAAGGAATGCTCGGGAAAAAATTTCAGGGTTTTTATCAAGGTTAGAGATAATTTTAATTTAAGGAATATGCTGTTGATTTATTGGGGGTTTATTTAAATTAATGAATATCTTATATGATATTTGTCACGTAATGCTCTGGATTATCACCTCTTGGGTCGTGATATTTTCCCAATGATTGGGTGTATGCTATCTTGGGCGGACTACCTCGGACATATTATTTTGAAAAAAAAAGTTTCAGGGGAAAGGTGCCCTGTTCGTGAAAAGTAACTCTGAACAAGTAGAAAGCCTCACTCCATTTTAGGAAACTCAGGTTCAGAGTCTCCGGAAACCCAAATACTGCATTTAAGAATTCCACAATTCGTATTTATGTGTGATTTGAATTTTTATTCTGGCACGGAGGAATTATTTCCATCCCCGTCTGGACCTCAAGCCTCCCTTACGTGCCCCAGTGTCGTAGACCGACACGAGAAAACAGCGTCAGTTAACTGAACTTGGCCCACGACTCCCTCTCGACCGGAACAGGCTCTAGATTTTTCAGTAATTCCAACAAACATACTGTATGATCGTATCCAATTTTCAATATGATTACACGAAGTTCACGGCTTCGTGTACATCTCCTAAACCAGCACATTCATCTCCCTGAAATTGACACTGTGGACTAAGTAATACTACCTCTATTTGCCTGTATACGCAAACAATCTTCTCATGATCTAGTATGGGGTTCAGGGCCCACTGATCGTGACAACGACAGTAACTTGGCCCACGAAGAAAATCGACATTTCAATCGGATTGCCCAAGAATTAGACGATATGTATCTTCCAAATTAACTCATTAATCTCTTTGAAATGCAACGGTTTCAGAGCAGATAATAGCATGTGATCCCATGAGTTATGAAATATTCACGCATGGCACCAGATTTTAGGAGCCTTCGTGGGAATGTTTTATGATGACGACGTCAAGCTTTAACTCAGTCGTTCCCTTAAATTAAGTAATCACGACCTAGTTAGTCGCTCGACTAAATAAGGTGTCAATATCCAGCGTCAACGAAGTCAGGAAGAGCTAAGTAATTCCATGCAAACTCATTTAGTTACTGTTTCATTTCACAATCCCATTAGCTCTTTGTTATAAGCTCTAGAACTGTTGAGACATGTCTAACAAGACACATGTACTTCTGAATTTTAAGGGATATAAGTGGAATGCTTCCTGTCTCCAATGAATTTGTACGTTATTATTTCAGTATGAAAAGTCACGTGCTATATTTACATGATAACAAGGTTATTAATGGAATTCTTTTTATTGCTGTTCAAAAAGCTTTTAGATTGACAATATCTAGGGAACTTATCGGATGTTGATGGCGGGCAGCATAGGTGAAGATGAAGAAAAAAGACGGGTGAAAACATTAATATGGAAAATGGTTTTTTATGGCTCGTTTGCTTTGTTGTCAAAACCCATTCTTTCATCTAGATCTACATCTAAATAATACCCCGCAAGCCGCCGCAAGGGCGTGTGGCGGGGGGTGTTAGGTCACCGACCGTAAAAAGGAACAGTACCACATGCAAAACAACAACGTGGAAAATTACACCCACAGCAGCGCAAACACTCCCTCAACAATCCCTTCATCCAACACCTATGCAAACACATACCGCAAACCAACAAAAAACTGCACTCCAGGATGCAGCACGAAAGCCATCCTACAACACGCAAGCCAGGACACAACAAGCAAGAATGTGAAACACCACTACCGCATGAACATGCACCACAAAACACTCTACCCCCAGAGGAGTCACTAAAAGGTAGGAAATGCGACCCAACGTTGCAGGTAGCAGGAATTTGCCCCCGCGGGGAGGGACGAAGGATTGAAAATGAAACTTAAAAACAGATGAACAGAACACGAATGAGGTCATTCCGAAATAATGGGTTATTATAACAAAACACACAAGGTTAGTGGATGAGCATGCATTTAAATAGAACTAATTATTTTTTAGACGCTGAGGGTTCTTTCCGACTGACCTCATGAATGTTCTGTTAATCTGTTTTTAAGTCTCCCCTTCAATCCCTCGTCCCTCTCCGCGGGGGAAAATTCCTGCTACCTGCTAAGTTGGGTCGCATTCCCTGCCTTTCAAAGTCTCCTTGAGGGGGGAGAGCGTTTTGTGTTGCATGTTCATGTGGTGGTGGAGTTTCGCCTTCTTGTTTGTTGTGTCCTGGCTTGCGCGTTGTTGGATGGCTTACGTTCTGCATCCTGGGGTGCAGTTTTTATTCGTTTAATGTATATGTGTTTGCATGAGTGTTGGATGAAGGGATTTTTGCATGAGTGTGTGCGCAGCTGTGTGTGTAGTTTTCCATGTTTTTGATTTTGGGTGTGGTATTGTTCCTTTTTATGGGTTGGGACCTAACACTCCCCGCCACACGCCCTTGTGGCGGCTTTCGGGGTAATTGTGTAGATGTAGAGGGAGCATATCCGCAACCTGTACATATCACACCCTTCTCAGGAGCGAGTGGGGAATGGGGAGTCAGCATGGTTAGTGTTCAAATGAGGTAGTGGCTCTTATGATATGTGATTTTGAACTTATTTGTGGAGTGTAGATGAAGATGTAGACGACTCGGAAACTTGGTCGAAAGGGCAAGGGGATGAGCGTGCGCTGGAGGCTTCCATTGAGGGGGTGAAGAAGAATTGAGAAAATGAAGTAGATAGAAAGGGAACCATGATGGAATTCTAGGCATGCTAAGGGAAGATAGCTGGCTGTTTGGAGAAGTTACAAGGAGACAGGATAAGTGGATTCAGGAGATACGAGGTAATGGGAGAATACTGGTAAGGTGAGGTGGAGGGAGGAAAAGGATGAGTTTTATGAATGGAATAAAGTGGGGTATGAAGTATTCAAAGCTGAAGAATGCGTAATGGTACGAATATGTAATAATTAATATGGGGTTTAAGGATATTTTGAGTCGTGTATTGATTAGGGGTTACAAGGACAGCACAAGGAGGGGTCAGGGTCCACCAAAAACCTACCCTCTGCCTATATGGACTACTGCTAGTATAAAGTAAAGGTTCTGAAGTTTTTCGCGTCGGTTAATTGTCAATTAGTATCGATTCAGGGTATTAGTATTAGTGTTTGTTTTATTGTCGATTTAAAAGGAGTTGAAGTATTCTGTGTATCGATTGAGTCTTACAACACAATGGATAGGTCGAAAATGTGTAGAGATTATTTAAATTACATAAAAAATTCGATTGTTTCCGGATCAACTATGTGGAAGTTCGTTTTTATGAAATAAGAAACAATATATTTGCCAACTCGATTTAATTGATTTACAGCTAGTTTCAAGGCTTAAGCGCCATCGCTAGGTAATCAATTTACCTGATGATGACGCTTAATCGTTGAAACTAGGATTGCCTCGATGAAATCCAGTGGGCGAATGCATTGTGTGCTTTATTTCTTTGAATTACATATTCGAGTTATTCGATTGAATTCATGACACGTGTATTTCTTTTACGGCCTTGCATTTCTGTTTTTGGTTCGTATTTTCCCAAAGCTGTTTATATTTTGTTCTGTTCTTCTTTTTGCGATCGAGCGATGTAATGCTTCCAGTTACGAGAGGCATTATGTTTGCATTTGCTCGCAAATCTCATTGGATATTAATGTACACCTTTTTTACGAATGTTGTCATTGGTCAATTTTTTAAGGCTAATAAAATGTATCATTTACGTAAGATCATAGCAGTCACTCAAGGTCGTCAAAGTTAATCCGGTGGTTATGATTCAATTATTGCGTTCGTAGTGAGTGCCAAAGGACACAAGATTGCGAAATTGAAATCAGTTCAACCCCGTGGCGATGCGCAGGTATTATGCTATTCAAATATGAAAGCAAAACTTCAAAAGGCATGATGTCAATTGCGGTTATATTATAGATATTTCACTATTCTGCAAGCCACCGCTAGGGTGTGTGGCTGGGGGCGAATATACACCAGAATAATTTTCACCCGAATATTTTTACTCCTACAGCAGTCGAACAATGTTATTCTGATCCCTTATTGTTCGTTGAAAAAATTACATTTTAAATCTATCTGTTCTGTACTTAATCTCTCCGGTTTTATTAACATGATATCTTCAACTAGAGTACGATGGGGGTAATAATACATTTTCAATAACATTGCTAAAGAGACATCCTTTCAATTTATGCAAGAAATTTAATCTGTAATTTAACCTTCGCTCCGTGATTCCCAGCCAAGCTTCTTTAGTAATTTTGATACAATATCATGTTTTCCATGGCAACGTGTTAGAAATCTAGCTCCTATAAACTGCACACGATCCAATTTGGCAATCACTCCTGCTTCATAAGGATCCCATATCCTTGCAGAATATTCTAAATGAGGTTTAACCAGCTAAAGATAACATTTCTCTTTGATCTTTTCATCACATTTACCCAGTACTCTTCAGATCAATCCTAATTTTTCGTTAGCTTGTCCACATACAAGTATTGCCCACATTCTTGTATTCCCCGTATGTGTTTCACATAGGAGAGGTCGTGAGTGAGGGTAACGCCTTAAGTATTTATTCGAGTCTACACATTCCATTTCGGCCTTCCCGATGCAGTAGGAGCAGTTGGATGCGGAGAGAATGGCTCTTTTTCCTAAAATTCACCAATACGCACTTATTCTAAGATGTTTGACTCATGTAAAAGTTTCGTTGTAGTCTTTCTAAACTTTCGCACATGGAATGAAATCCGCCTTTCAGAGTTTTCGCTCTGCTCACGACGGTTTCGACAATCAGCAGCAGGTCTCTTCCCAATTTCTTCCACCGTAGATGCTATTTCAATAAAAAAGAGTTTCACCTTTGTTTTTGCATGCCGCGACTCCCGGGCGGGCAGAGAAGGGACTGACTCCGGAAGGGGCGCGCCGTCGCCGACCGGAGCCGAAGTCCGCCGCCCACCGGAATTATCGGGGGGTGCGCATCTGTGGCGGCCCAACCGCCGCCGCAGTCTCCCTCACTCCCACCCCCCCCACTTCTGCTCGTTTGCTCGCACGCAAGCACATACTAGCGTACCCCATTGCAGTGCTATTTCAGTTATTTTAGTCTCGGGACCAATGCTAATCTTCTTGGACCGTTTTGTCTTTCGTGCCAATATGTTGCGATATCTGTAAAACAACCAGAAGCATTCTCGCAATAAACCCACATGCTAATTTAGAGAGGATCAATTTTCCCACCCCAGACGTTATAATTACGAGGGTTTTCCAGTAAGTGACCTCCGTTTTCGTGTAGCTTGAAAATTATTGGAGGAAGCCGAATGTTCGCTGTATTGACGCACACAGTAGGTCAGTGCGCCTCGAGCAGCGGTGGTTGGAAGGTCGGGTCTCTGGTCTTTTGTTTAAAATGCGAGTCAAAATGAACAGTGTCGTTGAAATTCCCGCCAAATGTGAAGTCCATTCAGTGATAAGGGCTGATAAAAACGTTCAATGCTGCTGGCATTCATAATTGGAAAATTTGTGCTCTGTACGGACCAAATGTGATGAGTGAAAAAGAGTTGAGTGCGTCAGTGTTGTCGTTCGATTATTAATGAAAACAAATGTCCATGATGATTATGACAGAAGTGGCCGCCCCCGTCAGTGATGAACAATGAACTTTGCCTGGAAATTTGACGGAAAGTTTGTGAAAACCGGTGTTTTACGATGCATGAAATATTTAGAAAGTAGTCCACAGATTTCAACGCTTCTGTTGCATGGAAACCCGACTGAAAATTTATGTTACTACATATCTTGTTCTCATCTCAACTTCAGGAACTTCAAAAGGTGCCGTCATCGTTTGGCTACGATCTAAGGCGGCAGAATTTTATTCTGCTGAAGGAATTAAGGAACTAGTTCAGAGATATGACAAATGTTTAAATCTGTATGTTTAATATGTATAAAATATTGGTATAAGCGCGAGCCGAGCAACCAAGAAACATTTAAATCTGAACTTTTATTTCCGCTTTTCACTTATTAGTCTGAAAAATCTTGCAGATTATATTATGTGCTCTTCTCTTTCGTTCTTTTATCAAAATAGAGTAATACTCATGAATTAGAAGGGATGTATTTACAGATGTCACAGGGTTTCACTTTGGACGCACTTTTCCGTGTTGCAATCAGTTAAGTCGAGCGTTGATTTCTGATTAGAAATTTATCTCAATCGTTTTCCTTTATTGAAATATGATTACTCTGAGGTCCAGCTGTATTTTAATTGCTAATGAAACTGAGAAATTTTGTTTGAGATAGACCAGTGAAACACGCCACTTTTCCTCAAATCGTGACAGACAAACGTTCCTTTTTTCACCTTTTCGTCTTACGACGACTAATGAGAGAAGCAGATATGTACTCGGTGGGTAGTTTTGCCTGAGAGAACCCGGTAAATTTCCTTGTCTCTTATTGTGATTTTCTTGCCTCATTCTACAAGTATGCTCCTCGCAGTCTTGGCGAAAGAAATCAGAGCGCACGCAGAGACAGTGAGGGATATGGTGCGTGGTCTCCGCGCAATTTTTCGAGCTACCCCACCATCTGCCACTTAGGTCGTTTGTTCTCACTGCTAAAAATGTTCCTTAGTTTTTTAACCGTATCGTATTTGTACATCGCGGTGTTAAAGTAGACGCGCTAGGCACGGCTAAGGAATCGTGGAAATTGTTGGGAGATTTTTTTAAGAAGCCAGAAAAAGTGGTCGGAACAGATACGGAGAGATAGTGAGTGGAATGTTGGAGGTTGTGATACGAGAGAGAATGTTGAGTATTTGGGGAAGAGGGAGGAAAGGAATCTGTTTTCTACGGTGGCATGAAAGGGGTTAAAACTACAAGTTGAAGAATGGATAGATGTATCGCAAAACATATTATTGTGCGCAAATCCATTGCAGATCGACGATGTATCGTGACAACTTTCATGGATTTTTCAAAACGTATTACTTAGAATTATCATTCCAGCAAAATTAATCGTGTTGTGCATACTCGCATTAGCTCACCCCTGTCTAAAGCTACCGTTTATACTGAATATTATCCACAATAAATCGTGCCGACATACTGATTGATGTGAAATAGGTAATGTAAGGTCGCAATAAACGGTAGTTTTCAATCCGAGGGTTAGTTTGATAGGTGAGGGTAGAGATCACGAGATACTAAATTCAACGGCTTGTGAGATTCACACATTTTCAGTGGAATAAGGGGGCCAGATACTTTCCCTGTGCCACCTATGGCTCCCTTGGAAAATATGATGGCTGAAAATTCACATAGCTTGGGTGGAGCTGGGAGTGACCACTAAGAGTGAGGGTGAATGCAGACTATGGGGGGTGGTTCAAGGCTGGTTAGGAGCGATAAGCTCTCGGGTCCTAGTGCCCAAACCCTGATAAGTGAGCGAGAGACTCGACGGGAGGAAATACTTGAGCTATAACCCACACATGTACTAGGTTTGTATCAAAAGTATCAGTAACATTTTTTCCTAATGTGTGCGTGAAGTGCTGAATTAAGACCGTCGGTTAAGTGTGCGCATAATTGCTCAGCGTATTGCCATTGATAAGATAACAGTGCAGGCTATTATCACTGAAAATTTGGCGATGAGAAAGATCTGCGTTAAACTCGCC